>NC_039287.1:5721934-5924434 GCF_003368295.1 Carassius auratus
TCTTTGACCCAGAAAAAAAAAAAAAAAAAAAAAAAACGGCACAGCCCGTCCTTTCTTATAAGCACAAACTAAAGCTGGTGAAAGGTAAAGTTGAGTTTCATGCCATACGAGAAATGATAATAATATATTAATATTAATATTAAAGCAAACACAGAAACTGATTTAATGATAGATCTGATTATGAACTGATGGATGAGACAATATTATTTCATCCTCAATGAAAAAAAAAGTGTGCATTCAAATCAAAACCTTTCTCTCCATCTCTCTCTCTCTCTCTCTCTCTCTCTCTCTCTCTCTCTCTCTCTCTCTCTCTCTCTCTCTCTCTCTCTCTCTCTCTCTATATATATATATATATATATATATATATATATATATATATATATATATATATATTATAGCCCAATTCACATGAAACCTAATACACATGCACACAATAGAAATATATATTCATAAAACACATTTCATCACATTAACTTGTCAAGATGTTTACTGGTTTGAATATCAGACCAAAATCTGACACGTCCTGACAGAAAGAGATAGTGAAGACTGGATATAAAACATTTGATTCATTGACTTTTCACATTATGCAATACATGAATACATGTATTTATCTGGCCATGAAAAGAACTAACAGAATACTAAAGACTCTAAATGGGACACTATACTAGCCATTCAGTGTAATTAAATTTTGAATACCCTTAATATGACTGATGAGCTTTTAGCACAGTGTCAAACTGTTATTGAGCCAATCTCAGACCTATGCAAGAGACATATATTTACCTGTGCTGCATTTGTACTACTTCATAATTGTCAATGCATATTTCATGTTACATTACAATTAATCATGATCAGGACCTTTCACAAACATTTAATTTCCAATGTATTCAGAAAACTTCAATGCATTCATAAACTTTCACAGCAACTGTAACAACTGACTTGTTTTAAATGTTAAATAATTCTGACATAAAATCAGAACAATAACAAGAACATATAATAATGCAAAACAAAGTCTTCTGTTTACTTATGACATATCTCGACTGCAAAAATCTTAATTTAATTTTTTACATTAAGTCTATGAATCGAATATCTTAATGTGATATGGTATCCATGCGAATAATGATTTTTAATAAATAAACTGAATGAATCAATATTAAATTATAAAACACTCTGGACTAAACAGCAGCTGCCGGCTTACACTGGTCTCATTAACGATTGTGTCTGAATGATGGCTTTAACATCTTAAATGCCAGTAAAAATGCAAAAATAAAACACCTACACCTTTTATACACCTTTATTAAATTAGTTAGCTGAAATCAAATGATCAACTGCACATGCCTCTTTCAAAATAATCACTTGTGAACTGTGGTCCCCCGCTGATGACGCAACATCTAATATAAATAAATGTATGTATATATATATATATATATATATATATATATATATATATATATATATATATATATATATATATATATATATATATATATACTAATAGTCTACTTAATTAGACTATTGTTGCTCCATAATTTACCCTGTGCTTTAGGATGTAAAGAATGCTGGTAAATGTGTGTGTGTACTGCCTGGCAGATATAACTTTCTTTCCCCTGTTTATATTAGCGGTTTTGCCAGAACTTCTTTCTCAGTATAAGCACATGTGGAATGATTTCTTGATTATGGTCTTATTTCACAGGTTTTGTAATGACATATAAACAATGTTTCTTCCAGCTGGCTCCGAAGAAATATCTTGTCAACTTGGAGTCTTTGTATTCCATCTCTCCATATGCTCCTGCGTCCCATCAGGAGACACACAGAGTGAACATAATTTCCCATGGGCCCTCAGAAATAAGGTGTCATCCATTATATTACAGGCAGTTTCTTCTCCAAATGATATATGAGGATGATTGCAGCCACTTAGCTGGGTGTAGCATGCTGGCCACAAATCATTCCAATTTACTTTAAATCATCTTGAATCTTCTGTATTTATTATACAAAACCAGACAATGGCCAAACTATTAATGTTCCTCAAGCTTGTTTTCGTGTCCTGTTCTGTGATCTGATCTTGTCTGTAAACTTTGTTAAAATCGAACTGTGGATTTCCTGTGAATTTTTCAGTTAGATTTTCCATTCACTTCTTCACTTTAATAATAAGGTGAAATAAACTAGATACTCTATGAGTCAAAATTGTGACTAATTGACTAGTCCAACAAACGACATGTGTTTAATGAGGTCTACGGATATATCTAGTTTAACTTTGTGTGTGTGTGTGTGTGTGTGTGTGTGTGTGTGAAAATGAAAGTAAACACATTTAGTATATTTAAAGTGGAAAAAATATTGTATCCGGAGCTACTTCTCTCTGTTAATGTCTATGAAGAATCTAAAAGGTACTAAGTTACTCCACTGCAGTACCCCCGAAGCAATCTAAAATAGTCCAAATATAAACACTTATTATAGCTGTACCCCAGTGATTCAGGACAGGCTAAAAACACGGTTTGGAAAATGGATTCATGGTGTACTCGCTGCTTATATAAATTTAGTAAATTTTTAACACCAAAAAAAAGTTACGGCAGCTCTGATTGGTTGTTTCTTACCGGGAGCGGCGTTTTAATGCAAATGGTAATAGGAGCCAGAGTAGCTTGATTTTTTCACAGATTATCTGTCTCATATTCTACTGTCAGGACATAATGTCAGGTTTCACAAATATGTGAAAAACAAATTTTTACAAAAGTTACTTACTGCAGCTTTAAGTATATATAAGATTTAAGTGCTGATCAAATCACCACAAAAGTCATGAAGTATTATCCAGCCTTATTAGCTATATCCGAGGATGTTCTTGTAAGCTGAAAATTCATCATCTCCTCTATCATTTTGCTCTTTGTTAGCAACAATGGTTTCCGGTGCAGCACTGGATGTAAATAAGAATCCTGACGAAAAATGCAGAAGTGATCATGTATTGAGCCCAATAGGGTCGAATTTAAACTCTGCAGGGCTTTGGCTCTCCAGGAATTGAGTTTGACACCCCTGCTATAAAGACAGGGTAGGTGATTTGGATTTGGATTTTTTTTTTTTTTTTATGCTAGTTGAAAGTCTCTTAACATCATAATAGCAATCACTAAATTAAGTGGTCTAAATTTATTTATATGTATTTATTCATTTATTTTGTCTGTGGAAAGCGTAGTACCATAACATGTTTGTCCATTCATATCCCTTGGTCTGAGTGCCATGATAGGCCATTCTGCCTGTCTTTTAACATATGTATTTGCATTCCTCCTCGCACCCTGTTCGCGCAGACATGATACGTCATGAGTGCGTCCTATTACGCTATTGCAGACTGAGTGAGAATGGAAGCTGTTATTATTGCAATATAATGTGCTTTGTATTGTAGTATTTTCTCACAGAGACATGAGGTAATCTGACAGCATTACATTCAGCGATCCACCAATGCCATCTTGCATCTTGTTGCTTGTTAGTATCTGGTCTTCCTGAGCACATGTATGTGTTTTGGATGAGGCAAGGCTTTATAGAGTGATTTTTAGGGAGGATAGGATCTTACACTTTCAAAGCTGTCTTTCTATTGCTAGCCTCCTTGAAATCGCCTACTCTACCGTTAATTACAAAAGAAGATGCTGTATCCAATTGGGGTCTAGAACATCTTTCATTGTATGGAGAGAAGAAGAATAAAAAATATTGTATCTTTGCACAGAAACAAGGGTGAATAATGACAGAAGACCAAAATTGTGAATTATACTTGTTACAAGTATAGTAGAACCATCAATTTTACCACAAAAGCCTGCTTTTTAAGTTATCTTCCTGATGTATCCAAATTCCTTAGCATATCCAAAACCTCTGAACAATTTGATGATGTAACAGAAACTATGGACTCCCTCTTTCCTAGCATTGTAAATACAGTTGCTCCCTTGTGTTAAGGAAGGTTAAGGAAACCAGTATGACACCATGGTATAATGAGCATACTCACACCCTAAAGAGAGCAGCCTGAAAAATGGAGCGCAGCTGGAGGAAAACAAAAATACAGGTATTTTGTATTGCTTGGCAGGAAAGTAACCTATCTTACAGAAAAGCATTAAAAACTGCTAGATCTGATTACTTTTCTTCTCTTTTAGAAGAAATCAAACATAACCCCAGGTATTTATTCAATACAGTGGCTAAATTAATGAAAAATAAAGCCTCAACAAGTGTTGACATTTCCCAACATCACAGCAGTAAAGACTTTATGAACTACTTTAATTCTAAAATGGATACCATTAGTGATATAATTTTAACCATTCAGCCGTCAGCTACAGTATCGCATCAGACAGTGCACTATAGACCCCCTGAGGAAAAGTTCCACTCATTCTCTACTATAGGAGAGGAAGAATTGTATAAACTTGTTAAATCATCTAAACCAACAACATGTATTTTAGACTCTATACCATCTAAGCTCCTAAAAGAGGTGCTTCCAGAAGTCATAGATCCTCTTCTGACTATTATTAATTCCTCATTGTCATTAGGTCCCCAAAACCTTCAGACTGGCTGTTATTAAGCCTCTCATCAAAGAAAACAGAACTTGACCCCAAAATAACTAGTTAATTATAGACCAATCTCGAATCTCCCTTTTCTGTCCAAGATACTAGAAAAGGTGGTATCCTCACAATTATATTCCTTCTTAGAGAAAAATGGTATATATGAGGACTACCAGTCAGGATTTAGAACGTATCATAGTACTGCGACTGCTCTCAGAGTTAGAAAATGACCTGCTCTTATCATCTGATTGTGGTTGTATCTCTCTATTAGTTCTATTGGATCTTAGTGCTGCATTTGACACAACTGACCACAACATTCTTTTGCATAGACTTGAACACTTTGTTGGCATTAATGGAAGTGCATTAGCATGGTATAAATAGTACTTATATGACCGCCATCAATTCGTAGCAGTGAATGAAGAGGTATCATATCGATCACAAGTGCAGTATGGAGTACCTCAAGGCTCAGTACTTGGGATGCTACTCTTCATGCTTTATATGTTACCCTTGGGAGATATCATCAGGAAACATGGTGTTAGCTTCACTTGTATGCTGATGATACTCAGCTCTATATTTATTCATGGCCCGGTGAAACACACCAATTTGAAAAGCTAATGAAATGCATAGTCAATATAAAAAACTGGAAGACGAGTAATTTCTTACTGCTAAATTCTGAAAAAAAAAAAAAACAAACAAACAAACAAACAAACAGAGGTGTTAATTATAGGACCTAAAGACTCTGCATGTAATAACCTAGAACACTGCCTAAGACTTGATGGCTGCTCTGTCAATTCTTCGTCATCAGTTAGGAACCTAGGTCTGCTTTTTGATCGCAATCTTTCCTTAGAAAGCCACGTTTCTAGCATTTGTAAAACTGCATTTTTCCATTTCAAAAATATATCTAAATTACGCCATATGCTCTCAATGTCAAATGCAGAAATGTTAATACAAGCATTTATGACCTCAAGGTTAGATTATTGTAATGCTTTACTGGGTGGTTGTTCTGCATGCTTAGTAAACAAACTACAGCTAGTCCAAAATGTAGCAGTAAGAGTTCTTACTAGAACCAGGAAGTATGACCATGTTAGCCTGGTCCTTTCAACACAGCACTGGCTCCCTATCAAACATCGTACAGATTTTAAATTTAGCTTATTTCTTATAAATCCCTGAATGGGTTAGCACCTCTGTGTTTGAATGAGCTGCTTTTACATTATTATCCTCTACGTCCACTACGTTCTAAAAAACTCAAGCAATTTGATAATACCTAGAATATCAAAATCAACTGCGGGCGGCAGATCCTTTTCCTATTTGTCGCCTAAACTCTGGAATAACCTACATAACATTGTTCGGGAGGCAGATACACTCCTCCAGTTTAGATCTAGATTAAAGACCTATCTCTTTAACCTGGCTTACACATAACATACTAATATGCTTTTAATATCCAAATCCGTTAAAGGATTTTTAGGCTGCATTAATTAGGTACACCGGAACCGGGAACACTTCCCATAACATCCGATGCTTGCTACATCATTAGAAGAATGGCATCTATGCTAATATTTGTCTGTTTCTCTCTTATTCCGAGGTCACCGTAGCCACCAGATCCAGTCTGTATACAGATCAGAAGGTCACTGCAGTCACCCAGATCCAGTACGTATCCAGACAAGATCGTGGATCGGCACCTAGAAAGGAACTCTACATCCCTGAAAGACAGCGGAGACCAGGACAACTAGAGTCCCAGATACAGATTCTCTGTAAAGACCTTGCCTCAGATGACCACCAGGACAAGACCACAGGAAACAGATGATTCTTCTGCACAATCTGACTTTGCTGCAGCCTGGAATTGAACTTCTGGTTTTGTCTGGTCAGAGGAGAAATTGCCCCCCAACTGAGCCTGGTTTCTCCCAAGGTTTTTTTCTCCATTCTGTCACCGATGGAGTTTTGGTTCCTTGCCGCTAACGCCTCTGGCTTGCTTAGTCGGGGTCAGTTCATCTACAGTGATATTGTTGACTTGATTGCAAATTAATGCACAGACACTTTTTAAACTGAACAGAGATGACATCACTGAATTCAATGATGAACTGCATTTAACTGTCATTTTGCATTATTGACACTTTTTGTTTAAAGCGCTATATAAATAAAGGTGACTTGACCTGACTCAACTAGTCATTTAGGTAACCCTCTTACTTACTTACTAGTCAATCATGAATTCATGTAGCTAAAATAGCTAAAACGTTATCACATTGCATTTTTATGCAGGCCATTAGTGTTGCAGGCCAGCTAAAGTTCAGGGCTGGTAACCGGAAAATTGCTTATTTGAGGCCAAACATGACTGAGCATTGAGAAATCACCATTGTGCCCTTGAGCAAGACACTTAACCTCAGCTTAACCCAGCAGATTACCCCGGTAATAAATGTGCTGTATGTCTCTTCTGATAAAAGCTACTCTTAAGAGACGTTTTATTTTATCTTCACTGAGATTGCATCCACCTGATTTAGAATCTCTGATGCTGGTTAAGGGGATTCTATTATTTATGGATGTCTTCTGTCCAGGCAGAGAAAGCTGAAGTGTGCCAGAACAACAGCCAAAAAAAAAAAAAGAAAGTTATAATGTTCTGTCGTTATCATTATAGTGGTTTGTTTGTTACCCCATTGTCATAAAATTTGAACATTATATTTATTTTAGGGTTACATAGCTGTTGTTGGTCTAAATTAGTCTTATTTTTTTACTGACAACCCTAATCAATCACTACCTAAGCTGGCTACATGTTAAAACATGCTAACAACATACTAGCAATGTCTAATACAACTTTATAGAAATGTGCTAACAATGCTTAGGAACATACTGAAACTGCAAATAGCTACATTTTAAAATGGTCTAAGGGGTTATTTAAACATGAATATGTTTCCATAGTTTTTCTGTGTAAACATGCACTATACAGAAGTTTTTGACCATTGTGCATGCATCTTATGTCTTTTGCAGCATATTGTGCATGAAAGCCAATGTTTCGCACATTTAGGATGTGTCTGGATGTTTTTCAATTGACACTTGACTTTAACAATAGTCTTTGTGGCGGTAACATGACAGGTAGACAGGTCAGAGAGTTCAGAGACAGGGAAGGGATTCAGGAACGGCCTACTTGGCTATGATATGACAGACTCAGAGTTCAGAGATGGTCTCCTTGGATGCGACAGGGCAGTCAAGGGATTCATAGGTGATCATTGTAGTCAAGAAAGGACAGGCAGGAAGCTCAAGAGTGACTTATTGAAACAGGACAGATAATACTTTTTTTTTTTTTCATGAAATATACCCTCATTCAAGTGTCGATAAAAAAATAAAATAAAATAATAATAATAATAATAAAATAAATAAATGCATGGAACTATAATAAAACAGTTTAGTTTTTTACTATTATTATTAATTAAGCAAAGTCTCTGTTCTTTGTTTTGACATATTGCATGTTCAGATAATCATACAGCAAAATTTTATGGATGCCATTAAACTTTTGAGAAAATGATAACAAATAAATTTGTTTAGATAACTAAACAAAAAATAAATAAATAAAAAATAAATAAAAAAAAACTCTGGCAGGGAAAGAGTTAAAAAAAAACATGCTAAGACCTTGTGTCCTTTCTGTCCATCCATCCATCCCTCCCTCACCTCTGTCTTGAACTATTAAATGAAAATTATACAATTACTACTACTGATTATTATTATTGGTTATTATTATTATTATTATCATCATCATCATCATCATCTTTTTTTTTTTTTTCTTCTTCTTCTTTATTAGCTTTATTATAAATTCGGACAATGCATTCAAACAGGGCTGCTTTTCCCAAAAGTATTAGAAAAGAAAGCATAGATGCTTTGGGGAACGGCAGCCCAGAACAATGCTTATCAGAGGGCACAAAAAACAAAAAACAACAACATATATGTTTGAGTTACATCACAATAAATAAACTGAAATTGTAGTCTATAGTTTGTAGCCAATTGTATTTGTTTATATTGAACATTACAAGTTCATATTGATCATGTTTTATTCTGTGACATTAGTATAAATCATCCATGGTCATAAAACAAGGTTGCATATTATACATGTAACAGCCTGTCACTTGCAGTACCTTATGAAAATGAACCATGGTTTTACTTAAGTGACCATTCAGCTATCATACTTGTAGATTTCCATGGTTACTACTGAAGTAAATTTTAACCATGTGTAAACAAAAACATAACCTAATAAATTGCATTTACGGCATAGTGAATTTTAAATTGCATTTCAAATATAAAGTTAAGTAGATACCATTACCCATTTAACTATAAGTAATTAAATAATTTAAATCAATAAAAAAATTAGATTAGAAGTATAATATCGGTATCGACGATACTGGCCTTTAAAAGTATCGGTATAATTTTGAAAACAAAATAAGAGGTGTCACTCATCCCTAGTGTAAATATGGAACTCTTATTTAGTTTGAGTGTGCAGATTCTGATTAAAGACATGGAGAGCCATGGAAAAAAATAATAATAATAAAAAACTAATAATACTAATTAAAATACCATAGCAAAATACAAACAGTGATAAATAATGTGCAGAATCTAAAGGTGGTGTTGCTGTCAGTAGTCCAAATTATTAATGGATTTATTACTCTAGAAAATATCTTTGTAAGATTTACTACTGAATAGATGCAAATGTGCTCATGTGAATTCATGGACACTGTCTGCCAGTAGATGTACAGCTGAGCTGTTAGACTTATGAACAGCCTGAGATTTAAACAGTGGTTGATCAGGGGTTCACTGCATCAAATAAGCAAATTTTACACGAGGCTGTATTTCATTCTCTTTAAATCCGAAGTAAGATGCTGGTGCAGATGTTTAGCTGCCTTTCCACTGCCATATGTCCCATTAAATGGCAAATAATAAAGCAACTGTCAAAGTAAATAAACTGGTTATTGAATATTTTTTTCTTAAAAAAATGCATCTGCATCTTTCTAATAAACATGCTGAATATGTCAAAATAACATTTAGTTAGAGAGATAACCAGAAATACTGTTCACATCTATAATAATTCAGATTCTAAGTTCTAGAATATAAATTACTTGAGTGATGCAGTGTCACATAAGTCATTATATCTGTCTATTATAAATCACCAGATATAAAATTATGTATTTAATTAAATGTCATGATGGTGTGCCATTTGGCATCAGATTATGTGGGCTAGATTTGCTGGAAAAGTTAATTCACAATAATTAAAAATTCTACTTCACTGTAAACTAATGTTGTATGTTTAGAAGGCTAGTGTCTGCTAAATACGCGTTGCAGAGATGATAATGATAAATTCACCAAGAGAACAAGAACAGCAAATGTGTAAAATGATGTACAATTTAGGGAAATGTATTTCATCTGTTGTGGATATACATACATACGTAATAGATATGCTGTTGCAATGTCAAATTGATTACAATGATAAACATTTAATTTTAAGTAAAATACTTTTAAATGCATCTTTCCATTGCTAATCTTAAAGCAAATCAAGAAGCAAATCTTGATTGCAATTAGTTTTTCAAAAATGACTTTATTTGCGTCTACAATATTGGCATGGAAAAGCAGTCACTTCAGAGTCAGACGGTCTTTAAAGATAAATATTTTTATAAAGCATCTGTTTGCCTAGAACGCATTTGCTTCCACTGAACTCACTCCCACAAATTTCCAAATGTATTGCTGATTTGTTATGCATGAGAATGGCGGTCGTAAACTGCAAGTACCCTCTCTCACAGACAGTCTGTGTGGATGTACTTGGCATTCTTCCATCACCCTGACAGGATTTGATAAAAAGCTGATGGCTGCTTTAGTTTGCTGGCTTTGAGAAAAGCTGTGAGGGCTCTCGGGTGTGTGTGTGTGTGTGTGTTTGTGTGTGTGTGAGAGAGAGAGAGAGAGAAAGTTGAATGGTAATACATAAATTATATAAATAACTGTAAATTATAATTTTAGTTCTAAACATTTTGCTTATGGTTTGTTTGTAGACTTGTGTTAGAATGACAGCAATATTCACTTTTTTGTTTTTTAAAAGTTTAATGTACAGATAACTGTCAAATTCATCCCTGTTCACACGCCTACACAAAAATCAAGCTGTATTATACATGCCAGGCCAATAGTTGGAGATATCACTTTGTAAAGTAACAATGCATCTGCGCACATGCCTGTGTAGACTGAACATGTAATACACCTGTGCATGAAATCACCATTTTCACAAATTATTATTTTTTTTGTATTTTACATAAACATGATAACAGTATTGTTTAAAATAAATGAATGAATAAATAAAAATGTGATGGGTATTGAAGAGAGAGGACTCAAATGCGAGGGCAAAATGACAGTCTTTAATCAAACAAAGGAAAGCCACAGGAAAATCCAACTAAGGAGTACAAAGATGAGAACCAAGGAAGACCCGAAGGCTGGGTTTAACTAACACAGGAAACCTCTGTGGCTGGAACGACCAGAAGGCTGGCGAGGTGGAGGCTTGACCGGGCTCAGGGGAGAGCCGGGGATCGGAGCTCGCAGAGCGGGGCGGTCGCGGCGTAGAACAGCAGGTAAGGTTCTGTGGGGTGCAATGGGTGAGCACAGAGATGTACAGGTAATGATAGCAGACAACTAACTTCACCCCGACTGGACAGGACAGGACAAGACCAATTGCTAACATGGACGCCAAAGGCAACGGCTTCATTCGGAAGTAACAATCTGACAAAGAGACACGGGAACGAGAGGGTAGAAGTAGCCCAAATAACGAGGCAGGATGAGAACCAGGTGAAGGGGAAATTATCTTAATGAGAAGTGAAGACAGCTGTGACACAGAAGCGAAGAGCGAGGGAGACAGGAGGGGATAAACCAGCAGGGGGAGACAGAGAGAGAAAAAAGAGAGAGATAGAGACCGGATCATGACAAGACCATGACAGTACCCTCTCCTCAAAGAGCGCCTCCAGGCGCTCCAGCGGGGAAATGCTGGCGAGACCGGAGGAAATCATCAATGAGCGAGGGGTCCAGGATATCCTTAGGGGAGACCCAACTCCTCTCCTCAGGACCATACCCCTCCCAATCGACTAAATATTGGTGTCCACGACCCCGACGCCGCCTATCTATGATCCTGCGGACGGTGTAGACCGGGGAGTCTTCAATACGAACGGCAGAGAAGGATGTGGGAGGGGGGGAGCGAGAGGCCGGCTTAATGCAGGAGACGTGAAACACCGGGTGAACACGACGAAGATTCTGCGGCAACCGGAGTTTGACGGCGACAGGGTTAACGATCTTGATAATGCGGAACGGCCCGATGAAGCGGGGAGCCAGTTTACGGGAGTCAGACTGGAGGGGTAAATTAGACGTAGAAAGCCAAACTTTCTGACCCGCGACATAGCGAGGACTTTTGACACGGGATCTATTAGCAGCCACGCACATGCGTCTCTTAGAACGACAAAGTGCGGATCTCACCCTCTTCCAGGTTCGCTTACAGCGACTGATAAAGGTCTGAACGGATGGGCAGTGAGAATCGGTCTCTTGGGATGAAAATAAGGGCGGTTGATAGCCGAGGCAACACTGAAAGGGAGAGATACCAGCGGCCGAGGAAGGGAGGGAATTATGAGCATACTTAGCCCAGGAAAGCTGTTCGGCCCAAGACGAGGGATTGCGAAAGGCTAGACTGCGGAGCATGCGGGCAACAATCTGATTGGCTCGCTCGGCCTGGCCATTAGTCTGTGGGTGAAAACCCGAGGAAAGGCTGGCAGTGGCACCTATGAGACGGCAAAATTCTTTCCAGAACTGCGAGGCGAATTGCGGACCCCTATCGGACACGACGTCGGTGGGTAACCCGTGATACTTAAACACATTATCAATCATAATCTGGGCCGTTTCCTTAGCAGAAGGCAGTTTGGTAAGAGGAATGAAGTGCGCCGATTTTGAGAAGCGGTCGACTACCGTCAGGATGACAGTCTTACCGGCTGAGGGCGGAAGACCGGTGATAAAGTCGAGAGCTATATGGGACCATGGGCGAGAGGGAACAGGTAGCGGTCGGAGGAGACCAGCAGGCGGAGAGTTGCCCGCTTTGGTCTGGGCACAAACAGAGCAGGCAGCGATA
The DNA here is from genome assembly GCF_003368295.1 of Carassius auratus. Classification (NCBI taxonomy): domain Eukaryota; kingdom Metazoa; phylum Chordata; class Actinopteri; order Cypriniformes; family Cyprinidae; genus Carassius; species Carassius auratus. Next base: position 5,734,571 of record NC_039287.1, read on the forward strand.
AAACGGCGCGCATCACGTTCTAAAGAGGGCCACCAGAAACGCTGGCGGATAAATGCGATAGTACCTCGAGCACCGGGATGAACCGCTAGTTTAGAGGAATGGGCCCATTGAAGAACTGCTAATCGTGTGGGAACTGGGACAAAGAGGCTGCCCCTAGGGCAGTTACGGGGAGTAGCGACGTGAGAGAGAGCGCGCTTAACCTGTCTCTCGATCCCCCAGATCGCAGCCCCCACCACCCGACCGGGGGGAATAATCTCCTCTCGGGGGGTGCGGCCGATCGAGGGATCGAAAAGTCGAAACAACGCGTCTGGTTTACCGTTCTTAGAGCCCGGACGGTATGAAATGACAAAATCAAAACGCGTAAAGAAAAGGGTCCAACGAGCCTGGCGCGAGTTCAATCTCTTGGCGGAGCGAATGTATTCTAAATTGCGATGATCCGTCAAAACAATAAAAGGAACAGAGGAACCCTCTAACCACTGCCGCCACTCACCCAATGCCAGGCGGATGGCGAGGAGCTCACGATTCCCGACATCATAATTACGTTCAGCGGGGGAGAGGCGGTGGGAGAAGTACGCGCAAGGGTGTATCTTATTATCCGACGCTGACCGCTGGGAAAGAACGGCTCCCACCCCTACCTCGGAGGCGTCGACCTCAACGATAAACTGTCTTGAGCTATCTGGAGTGCAGAGGATGGGTGCGGACGTAAAAAGGGTCTTAAGCCGGTCAAACGCCTCCTGCACAGACCCGGACCAACTGAAACGAGATTTAACCGAAGTGAGGGCGGTGAGTGGCGCGGCCACCTGACTGAAGTTGCGTATAAAGCGGCGATAAAAATTAGCAAAACCGAGAAAGCGCTGTAGCGAGACACGAGACTCAGGGACGGGCCAATCGAGCACGGCCTGGACCTTGGTAGGGTCCATACTGATCCCCTCTGCTGAGATAATGGAGCCTAAAAACGTTATAGACGAAGCATGAAAGGAACACTTCTCAGCCTTAACAAAGAGTCGATTCTCAAGCAAACGTTGGAGAACGCGGCGAACGTGCTGCACGTGAATCTGGAGAGAGGGCGAAAAAATCTAAATGTCATCGAGATAGACAAAAACGAATAAATTGAGCATATCCCGAAGGACGTCATTGATCAGAGCTTGAAAGACAGCGGGGGCGTTAACCAATCCGAAGGGAAGGACCCTATACTCGAAGTGGCCGAGGGGCGTGTTAAAGGCGGTCTTCCACTCGTCCCCCTCCCGAATGCGTACGAGATGGTAAGCGTTACGTAGGTCGAGCTTGGTAAAGACTTTTGCCCCCTGCAGGATATCAAAGGCTGAGCACATCAGTGGCAGGGGGTAACGATTCTTAACAGTGATGTCATTCAGCCCCCGATAATCTATGCATGGGAGTAAAGAACCGTCCTTCTTTTTAACAAAAAAGAAGCCGGCGCCGGCAGGCGACGAGGACGGAACGATTGTGCCGGCGCTGAGAGACTCAGATAAATAATTTTCTAAAGCCTCCCGTTCGGGAGCAGAAAGAGAATAGAGCCTACCCCGAGGGGGCGTGGTCCCCGGGCGGAGATCAATAGCGCAGTCATACGGACGGTGGGGCGGAAGAGACATGGCTCGAGAGCGGCTGAAAACCCCTCGCAAATCGTGATACTCCTCCGGTACCCCAGTCAGATCTCCCGTCTCCTCCTGCAACACAGAAACAGAAGACACGCCTGACTGGTCATCTGGCAACCTAGCAGGCTCATGCGATAACCCAGATATAAAATCAGGTACCTCATGGCTCCTATCAATTGGGGCCTCCCCATCAGACTCTACTAGCACTCTCTGTGGGGTAGAAAGATCCAGAGAAACCAGCACCTGAGGCACTGGTCCCTGACTCACCAGAGAGGTTGCTGGGACCAACATAAGCAGATCAACAACTTCTGACGGGTCTTCTGCTGGAGGCACCTCTTCTTCTAAAACAGGCGGATTTACCATGGCCGGAACTGGACCATCTTTCTTTCAAGGCAGAGCGGTGAAAGCACCTAGTCTTTCCCAATTCACCCACTGGTGCAACAGTATATACCGCCCCACCCTCCTTGGGTGCCTTACGACCTGATGCACCACTAGGCTCCACAGGTCCTGTATTTTATGGCGGCCTCTCCTGCCATACTCTCATACATAAACTAACTGGCCCTCCCCCAGTGGTGCTTCACGGACGTGGGCATCATAATTTGCCTTGCGCCGACCAGCAGCAGCTTCCAGTTGGCCCCGTGCCCCCTCAAATGCCACCTGAAGCTTAGTCTGATGTTCTCTAACCCACTCATGCACACTTCCAACTCCGACCTCCTGGACTCTTCCCAACAGAAAATCTACTGGGAGTCTTGGCTCTTGCCCGAACATTAAAAAGTATGGGGTTTCACCGGTCGTCTGATGAGGGGTATTATTGTAACAAAACAGCACTTGTGGAAGGCATGAGGCCCAGTCCATCTTCCTGGACACAGGCAGGGCACTCAGAAGATTGTGCAATGTCCTGTTAAAGCGCTCGCACTGCCCATTCCCTGCTGGGTGATAGGGAGTAGTACGAGATTTTTCCGCCCTATACAGAGCACAAATTTGCTGTACTAGGGAAGAATCAAAATTATGGCCCTGGTCAGAATGGATCCTACTAGGCACACCAAACTTGTAAAACCATTCTATCACCAAAACTTGTGACACTGTTTCTGCCCGTTGATCTAGTGTAGGCACTGCCATGGTGTACTTCGTGAAGACATCCGTCATTACCAGCACATTCTCTATCCCCGAACGAGTGGGCTCCAAGACCGTAAAGTCTATGGCCAATATTTCATTTGGCCTCGATGCCAACAGATGGCCCATGAAACTGCTAGGACAGAGTTGGTTATCTTTGGCAACCTGGCAACACTCTCTACACCATTGTGCCACATCAGCTGTCAGACCCGGCCAATAGCAGCGCTGCTGTACCAATTCAGTGGTACGTTCCACCCCTTGGTGCACATGTTACTGATGTAGCAGCATCAACACTTCCGGATGCAACGATGACGGTAACACCACTTGAAATACCTCTTCTTCCCCATCAGAGCGAAATAGTCAGCGAAATAATACCCAATCTTGCTCACACAACCGGCGCCATTGCTGTAGCAAGTTGACCACAGCCCTGGGCAACAGCCGACGTTCCACTGCAGTAGGCGGTACCCCACGCCACCAGAACCTCAATGCCTCACCTATAACCGGGTCCTCCCTCTGTAAAGACTGCATATCTACAGTCAAACCGGGAAACACAGTTAACAGACTCTAACAGAGATTCCCCCTCTTGCTGCCTCCTGGAGAAAAAGGCTTCCTGGAGTGCTACATACAATTGAGAGCAACCATACAACTCACGTAAAATGAAAAAAATGTATCTGGATCACCCCGTTCCCCACTAGGACGATGTCTAATTTCTTCACGCGCTTCACCTTCCAAATGGTCAAAGAGAAAAAAGGCTTTATCAGCTTTGGACAAATAACGAGCCCGCATACATGCCTCAGCCTCCTCCACCCATTCATCAACACCAGTGCCGGATTTGCCACTAAATTTTGGACACCGTCTGTCCCTGGGCACAAAAACAAACCGGTCCTGCACAACAGAATCAGTCTCGACTGGCTGGGGAGGATCAGGCATTGCTGCAGAGCCAACAACTGGGGCAATACTAGGACCAGGTAACTCAACTGGCGCCTGCTCACGGCGCATTCGCTCCTTGTCAGCTCGCAACTGCGCCACTAATTCTTGCAACTCTTGCATCTCTTCCTCCATACTGGTCATCACTACACTCACCCCAAACACAGAGCCACTGGAGGAGAAATACAACCTGTCCAAAGGATCAAAAACACACACTGCTGTTTTGCTCTGAGGGAAAAAAAAGAACAAAAATAAGATCACAACCAATATCAAAACAAAATTTTCACTCACGTCTCCCAAAAAAAAAAAAGTAAAAAAAAAAAATCCTTGCTTTACAAGGTGAACCCTGCCGACTACGGCAAAATGTGGCGGTATCACGTGAAAGGAAAGGTTAATCAGTGAATTTATCTGACTACGCCACCCTGGTGGGAAACCAGATAATTTATTCCCATTAAAGGACACAGGTAAGTTTCACCAAATGAAGGCAAAGTAGGGGAGACTGGGGCGAGAATACAAAAGATTGGATTTTATTATAAAAACACACGCATAGATTTAAAACTCTCTCACACAAACCATTTCCACAATAAGGGAGATAGTTCCCGGGGCCAGGATTAGTGGGAACCAGGCAGGCCGGCTGCAACTCAGAAGGGTTATCCAAAAGCCCACCTAAATTCACACCAAAGCAACCATCACACACACCCACCAATGGGAAGTTGTATCCACACACACACCACACACTGTGACACACTGCAGAATGACAGCAGCTAGTCTCCCCAGTTCCACCCGATCCTCACTGGCCCTGGAGAAACATAAAATAACATTAAAGAAGAAATTCAACAAAAATATAGAAATGGAAACATAAAAATACAAAAAAAAAAAGAAACTTATAAACAGTTTGTAGCGACTCTTGCACTCGAGCATCCAGAGAACACCACGCACAAAACGTAAATCAAAATCAATAAATACTCAAAAAGAAATAACCCTTGCAGCACACAATATGCTTACAAAAGAAAATGCAGGGTAAACAAATCAATACCAGAAAAAATAACAAATATAACCAAAAAAAAAAAAAAATTACGGTTCGAAGAAAAAAAAAAACAAAACAATCCAGAACCTCAACTGGTAGATAGCCCATGCGGAGAAAATACTCAGTCTGTACAGCTTCGTAAACTCTCAAAGTATTAAAGCACAAAAGACCGTAAAGTGCAGATCGGACTCCAAAATGCGTCCCTAAGCAAAACAGCAACTGCGTTGCCTGAAATCATTAGCCAGGATGAGGACTAAGATGTTTTAATTTCCCATTAAGATTGTTATTGAATAAACATTAGATGCAACTCTAAATAAGATTAAAAGATTATATTACTCTCAACCAGTGTCATAGCTCAGTCTACCAGCCAGCATTCACTGCTCTCGCTGCGATTACTGCAGCCGAAATACGCCATGATAAAGGTCCATAAATAGTATAGATACTATCGTTTCATTGGTATATGAACTTTAACCCCACCAACCAATGAGATCGCTAGTGCTGTCGCTATCATTTGATTGGTGAACCAACTGTACATCAACCAGCCAATAAAAGACTTATCCTGCCACAATTACTGTGGAGCAAGAGATATTTATGAGATAAATAGAAATATATATATATATATATATATATATATATATATATATATATATATATATATATATATATATATATATATATACATATACATATACATATACATATATATATATATATATATATATATATATATACATACATATACAAAACACATAAGGCTATGTATGTTGTTGTTCCTCTGCTCTGTTTGTCTTATACTGTGTACAGTGTTCATGTTTTGAATGTCTGCAAATGGATATCTCTGTATTCAGTAGTACCTCATGTCCTTGGACCTTGGAAGCATATGCAATCTCCTATATTTTTTTTCAAAGATGAGGATGGTTCAGGAGATTGTCTTTTCTTGAAAGGACTATATTGTACCTTAACAGCTACAGTGAAGGAGTAATGGCATGTTTTTGAAGAAACTAGCTTTCAAAGAGAAAAGAGAATCTAACAGAATCGAATGGCAATTTTAAGATCCTGGAGGGCCTAATGTTTTCTTGTGTTGACATTCAGAACGCAGATAATGTTTTACCGCCATGTCCACTTGTCTGCTAGATTTGAAATGTCCTGTAAAACAACTACAACAACAACAACAACAACAACAACAACAACAGCAACACAGAAAATAAGGTACATTGGTTGAGCAAGGTGAAAAGTGTGTGAGTTGTAAGTGTTTAATATTCAGTCACAGTGGTATTTTGCTTTTTCGTTTGGTGGTTGAAAATTCAGGTGTAGGTTCAAGGTTCAGGTGTATCTTGTGACTTATCCTCATATGGTCTATGTACTTAAGTTCCCGTCTCTTCAGTTTGAGTTTGTTGGGTCTCGGCAATACTTTGTGTGTCACCAACCTGCCCTGTCTGGATTATACCTGTCTGTGGATTATTAAAGCCTGTTTGTTTGAGATCTCGTCTGTGTGACCATTTCTCGGCACAGAGCTGTTTCTGTGACAGAACTGAGTTGCTTTGAAACACTGAAAACACTGTCAGATCATGAACTGCTCACATATAAGAGCACAGTGTCATGTTTCACTCTGTTTCAGAGGCGTCTGCAAAACTTAGAGCCTTAAATCACGAGGATCTGTCATTTTGGTGGAAACTCTGACCCTGTACTATGTTAGAAATATTTTTTGCTCTTTGTGTATCTGACACAGATAGCGAGAGAGAGAGACAGCCAGAACGGACGGCGAGATAAATAGAATAGTTGTTGAACTCTGAATGTTAAATGAGACGTAAGGTCTACCCCAATACCACATAACAACAAGCCAAAGTCTGGGAGATAAAAAGATCAATGTACTACACACATGTGGTGTTAGTTGTGTGTACAGTACATCGATTCAGCAATCCCAGCAGATCAGCTTGGGATCTCACTATAAACACAAGGTGCCTGTCATTTTGGCATTATTTAATAAAGCTTGTTGTATAATCCTTCCCTTTATTGTATGGAAAGATATAAAGTCATTTATAAGGACTAAAAGGATTTATACGGATGCTCTCTTTGGCATTAAGCACAGCCATATTTTCCCAAGTTTCTTAAGATGAGGAAGTAATTGACAGTCCAAAAAAAAAAAAGTATTATGAAATATGAGACCAAACCGAAGTGTAAGTAACTCTTTAAGTCTCAAATGTGAATGTTTGGGCTTTGGTTCAAATTGTATGTGTATTAAATCACATGTTAGTGTACAAGTGCTTGTACTATACTGTAATAAAAAAAATAAAAAAAAAGTTTGTAAAATAAAACTAAGATTATTAGTGTTTTACAAGAAAATACTACTTTTAACTTATTTGTGAAATTTACTAGCAATTTCTGAATATTGTTTCAAAACATTTTTTTACAGGATTATTTATTCTAAGTAAATTTATTATAAGTAAATAAAGTTATTTTAGTACAGTATTTTAATACAGTAAGTTGGGTGATTTAAGTCATGTCACGTTTGCTAAAAACATGAGTGGCTGACTACTCTTTAAACCATGTATTATGCTATGGTTGCTAATAAAGTATCAGCTAAGTGTCAAATTGAAATGTTTAGTCCCTTTAGGTTTCACATGGCACAATCACCTGACATCAGGTATTTAATTTCTCTAATTCATCTTGTGTTGTTTTCAGTTATTCAGATTCTTCAGAGCAGAGAAAACTTTAGTTCAGTTCCATCTCTTCATTCTGGTGTTTTCGCAACATTCTGTGGTTCAGAAGTCTCAAGAAGCCACAAAAAAAAAAAAAAAAAAAAAAAAAAATCAGAGGTGAGGATAATTATTTTCTCTTATTTGACAATTTTATTTGACACATGCACACACTGTGGCTGGAGTTGGTTTTACACTGAAATGTATTTCTCCCACAAGGGAAAGAGAAAGACAGTGAAGGCTAGTCCACCCCTGGGAAATAAATGATAATGTGGTACACATTGCCAAGGTCTTATTTGTGCTTGTCTCTCCAGGAATGATGAATGGAGGAACACAGCTAAAGCCTCATCAGTGATAATCTAACCTGAGCATGTAGAGATATCTGTAGCTAGATATCCAGAACACAAGGACAAGGGCACTGTATCGTAACACCACAGGCTGATATGTGTTTACAATGCACAGCAGGGCACTGGATACTCCATGAGGACTGACAATGGCCATGTGTAGTTCTTTGTAAAAGGAGAGAGAATATGAGCCTGCTTAACAAAAAGAACTGGCAGAACTGAAATATGTGCTTAATATTTTTTGTTACATTTTGAAGAAAAGAAAGTGCAAAAGAACAACATTTATTTGAAGCAGAATCTAATTTTATTTATTTATTTTCTATGCATGTATTTATTTATTTTTTATTTTTGCTATAATGTAAAGGTTCACTTTTGATTAATGTATTCTACCATAATTATTTTATTCATATTACAAATTACAGACCACAAACAGTTGTATTAAATCTTAAAAAAAATAAAAATAAAACAACTTCACATATTCTGCCCCATATCTACAGCTTTTCTAATGTAGTAAACTTGCTTGATAGCACACCTGATACAGCATTGCACTTAAGATGCAGTGCACCTAAATATGAGTCCAAGTAAAAAGAGCTCAAAGATTGTAGAAGCAAGCTAAAATGGCATGGTTGCTTTAGCGAATGCATTTGTATCTCATATGTAGCTTTTGTTTCCATTGTCGGTTAGGTTTTTTAGTATAGGCAGTGCAATATTTTCAAATGCAATAGATTGTTAACCTTTTATCACCACACAAATGACATTTAATTTCAGAACTGTTGCGATACATACAAAAGCCATTATAATCAAACACTGACAGATTTGCATTAATCTGTTTCAGATAAAACTGAACATGCTTTTAGCACCACTGAACACTTTGAGTGTAGCAAAATTAGCAAGAAGCAATGCACTTTAACAGGCATGTTTTTCCTAGAGAAATAAATACATATTTCAATACATGGCCATTCTTATTACTGGCATATAAAATTAAATGAATAATCCACCCAAGATTGAAAGTTTGCTGAACATTCAAGATGGCCTAAAGTATTATGGATTATGATATTTATTTTTGTTAGGAGCAATGGTTAAAAACATCTTGATGGATTTGTTTCTTCTAAACACACAGCTTCTACTTCATAAAAAGGCATTAATTGATGGACTGGAACTGGACTGGAAACTGGATTATTTATGGATTTTTTTTTTTTATTTTTTTATTTTATCAGATGTTTGTACTCTCATTCTAACGGCACCCATACACAGCTATGCTAAATTTTTCCAAATATGTTCAAATGAAGAAACATACTTGTAGTATATTTTCAGCAAATGTAAATTTTGGTGTGAACTATACATTCAAACAATATTTTTACTGCCCATTTGATTTTGGCCCAATGGTCATATCAAATTCTCAGAAAACAATTAGTAAAAGTTGAGCTACTGTGACCATAAAAATAAAAATTGCCCTATTTGATTAATGCTCCTTATAGCAGACAGTTATTGTTGCGTTGTCTTTACCTACAAAATTAATCACAAGAGAGAGGCGGTGTTAAATCACAGCTGAATAAATGATCATTGATTAAAGGGTCATATGATGCGATTTCAAGTTTTCCTTTCTCCTGTTACATTTCAAGTGTTACAAGCTGATTGTGCATAAATAAAATCCCAGAAATTGCAAAGACTAAAGTCTCAAACCAAAGAGATATATTCTTTTTTAATCAAAGTTAAGACTCTGCCACACCCACTAAAATGGCTAATTCAAAGACGCCCCTACGTCTACGTCACGATATGTGAACATTTGCGTAATGCCGCCCAAATGTTCACGCAAAGAAAGATGGCGTCGCTTCAGTAGCTACAGTTAATGTTGAAGCAGGCATGTCAGGGAGATGCTTTGTGTTTCTAAGTGAAAGCAAAAGCACTTTATTTGGCCTTCGAAAGTGGATGCATTTAGGAATCTGAATTTAGAGAACATACTGTCACCGTTGCTTTCCACATTCAGTAACAACCGTTCTGATCACTCAGCATAACATTTAAAAATAACTAACTCCAACAGCACATCACCACTTATCATACTACTCTAGGCAACTAAAAACTCCTGCTAAATAATGAAACACACTTCAGCTCTGCCAAACACGTTTCTTACCATGAGTTTTTATAAAGCAATGTGGAGAAAATTGTCATTGGCAAAATACATCTCGATTGTAAATTATGCCTTATGAGACAAAATGTTTGTAAAAATTGTAAATAGTGAGGTAGAACTAAATAAATAAATACATAAATAAAATTGAAGTAACAAACTAAATATAAGCATCTACAACTCTGAGAAAAAATAAGTTAAAATAATTCAACATCTTTATAAAACTGTGCATTGAAAATTACTGAGGCAGCAGAGACACACATTAGTTCAGTTGAAAATTAAAGAGTTTAATTTTTAAAGTTTTATAATTGACATTTTGTTCCAAATTGCAGTCCATGTCATTTAAATCCACATAAGTATACTACAGTGTCTAAATGGCTTAATAATATTTAACCAGACAAATTACATAATAGGAAATGCCATTTTACCATTTTGTGGCTACCTATAATGTCCAAGAAAATGTCATAACATCTTTCCTGGCTCCAAGGTCAGTGCTGAGGGGCTCAGTTATCCGATGGATTATTTAAAATATATTCTAAACAGAAATAATTACCACAATCTTAATGGCTTATGTTAAGAAAACGCTCAGATTGAGTTACACTCATCTGCATTTGTTCCAAGCTAATGAATAGAGTCAGATGTGATCCATTTAGCCCTCCTCAATAATGTCCCCAGTCTTGATTACTGCAGTGATTAGCATCTTGGTGACAGTTCTTCTCTTTGAGGCAAACCGCTTAACTGGAACGCCAAGAGTCAGCATATTTTGAGGAACATGGCCACTTTTGTCACTGAAACAGCCAACCAACTAGCCAAGAAAAGTGAATAGATAAATAAAACAATAACCTATTTAAAATGTGTTAAAACTAAAGCAGTCTTTATATCTGTCCATTAGAATTTCCATTAAAGCTGCAGTAGGTAACTTTTGTAAAAATATATTTTTTACATATTTGTTAAACCTGTCATTATGTCCTGACAGTAGAATATGAGACAGATAATCTGTGAAAAAAATCAAGCTTAATAATACTAAGTAGTAACTGTTCTCTTTATTATTATTATTATTATTATTATTATTATTATTAATATTATTATTATTATTTCAGTGATCAGTTTGTGGGAAAAAATGTCAGATAGGAGGTCAAACACTTTAAAAACTCATAGCCTGCAAATGCAATTCTATAGGTCTAAAAAGACTCATGAAATCATACAAAAGAGAAGTGATTTAGTTGAGCTTGTGGAACAAATATTTTACAGCGCTTGAGTATTGTCTTTTTTTGCATATTATAATTCATACTCAGAAAACTGAGATGGCATTAGTTAAAACATTTAAAATGCACCTGCAGCCTATTTTTTTTTCCAGGCATGTTTTTGAAGATTTCTTAAAATACTGTTAAAATCGTGTCTAGTCTCATTATTGTGATCTCTATCTGTCTGGTTCAATATTGAAGACACCTGGTGCTACACTCTAATCAGTTAATTAAATCAAAGCACCTGCAAAGGCCTTTAAATGGTCTCTCAGTCTAGTTCTGTAGGCTACACAATCATGGGGAAGACTGCTGACTTGACAGTTGTCCAAAAGACGACCTTTGACACCTTGCACAAGGAGGGCAAGACACAATTGGTCATTGCAAAAGAGGCTGGCTGTTCACAGAGCTCTATGTCCAAGCACATTAACAGAGAGGAAAAGGGGAAGGAAAAGATGTGGTCAAAAAAAGTGTACAAGCAATAGGGATAACCGTACTCTGGAGAGGATTGTGAAACCAAACCAATTCAGAAATGTGGGGGAGATCCACAAAAAGTGGACTGCAGCTGGAGTCAGTGTTTCAAGAACCACTATGCACAGATGTATGTATGACATAGGTTTCAGCTGTCGCATTCTTTGTGTCAAGCCACTCTTGAACATCAGGCAGCATCAGAAGCATCACCTTGGCTAAAGACAAAAGGACTGGACTGCTGCAGAGTGGTCCAAAGTTATGTTCTCTGTTGAAGGTAAATTTTGCATTTATATTGGAAATCAGGATCCTAGAGTCTGGAGGAAGAGAGGCACAAAAATCAACGTTGCTCGAAGTCCAGTGTAAAGTTTCCACAGTCAGTGATGGTTTAGGGTGCCATGTCATCTGCTGGTGTTGGTCCACTGTTTTCTGAGGTCTAAGGTCAACGCAGCCCTATACCAGGAAGTTTTAGAGCACTTTATGCTTCCTGCTGCTGACCAACTTTATGGAGATGCAGATTTAATTTTCCAGCAGGAATTGGCACCTGCACACAGGTTCAAAGCTTCCAGTACCTGGTTTAAGGACCATGGTATCCCTGTTCTTAATTAGCCAGCAAACTCGCCTGACCTTAACCCCATAGAAAATCATGGGGTATTGTGAAGAGGAAGATGTGCTATGTGAGACCCAACAATGCAGAAGAGCTGAAGGCCACTATCAGAGGAACCTGGGCTCTCTTAACACCTGAGCAGTGACACAGACTGATTTACTCCTTTCCATGCTGCATTGCTGCAGTTATTCAGGCAAAAGGAGCCAAAACTAAGTATTGAGTGCTGTACAAGCTCATACTTCTCATGTTCATACTTTCCAGTTGGCCAAGATTTCTAAAAATCCTTTCTTTGTATTTGTCTTAAGTATTATTCTAATTTTCTGCGATACTGAATTTGGGATTTTCCTTAGTTGTCAGTTATAATCATCAAAATTAAAAGACATAAACCTTTGAAATACATCATTCTGTGTGTCATGAATGAATATAATATACAAGTTTCAATTAAATTTTTTGATGATATTATAATTAAATGACCAGCACCTGTGTATGTAAATATATGTTATTTAAATTAATTATTAATATTGTAATGTAAAATGATTTAACCTTTTGTATTTTTTATTTTAAATAATTATTTCATTAATAACTTTTTTATTATTATTCATTATTTTTAAATAACCGCAGTCTTGGAGCAAAAAATGCTCCAACTTAAAAATAAAACCTGCTCCATGATCTAAGCAAGCGATGGAACTTTGTTCTATGCTTCTACACTACACTACTCACACAGTCAATAAATGGCTTTTGTAAACACCCCACATTACATCTACTTTAGATCACCAAAGTAGAGTTCTGTCACTGAATGCAACACGACACTATATACAGTGTGGCTGATTGGAACCATATCATTCAGTTCTATAATACAAGCCTAATGGGCCTATACATAAATATATATTTTTTTTCTATAGTTTTCAATGTGGCAAATTCATTAAAAAAAAAAAACATAAAAAAGCAAATGGCCAACAAGCAAATGGCCTCCTGTCAAACCTGAATGCTGCTGCCAAGAGAACTCCTGCTGGCCCTTGAAAAGATCCCGCTGTCTGCTGTTGTCAGATTCTCAGACAGTACATATTTAATCCAAAAAGCATAAGTTTAGAGTGTTGTCATTTCTTCAGTGTGACTTGCGCTGGAATGGTTTGCTAGCTAGGTTTCTTTGGTCTGAAAAAAAAATAAAAAAATAAACATGAATGTAAATGTGATGGCTGCTCATTACAAACCAGCTCAGTGTTCACCAAATCCATCAGGAGATATTCAGGTTTTTGTATCTCATTCTCAGATGAAACACCTAATTCTGGATATGGGTTTGAATAGAAATATCCCGAAAAAAGACCTATTTCTTATTTGGAAATTGATGCAGGTTTTATTGCTGTGCTGATGGCTTTTTAAAAAAGGCATTTCTGTTGCTCAAGGTTGTACATTTTCTAAAGCATCTCATTCAGATCGACGTCTTATTTTATACTGAGAGAGAGATTAGTCTTGTGTGAATATCTGTGTGCAAGCACTAAAGCCAACACCACACAAGATATGATGTGACGATAGAAGATTACAATAATATCAGCACACATTGTATTCGGACACAATAATGATTACTGGGGGAAAAACAGAAGCCCTTTTAAAGGAAATTACATGATTGAGGTTGTGGCGAGTGTTTGTGTGTGATTGAAAGAAAGAAATGGGGAGGAAAAGAAACAAGCCAGCAATCAAAACAGCTGATGTGAGACGGTCAGTGGTGCAGTTGAGGTTATTGTCTTCATTTACTGGTCAGGGAGGATTCAATATAAACAACTCAAAGTCTGGACAGCAAACTGAAAAAGCCAGACATGAATGGACGGAATGATTGACATGAACTCATCTGTGCATGTAATTAAGAACGTATGGTTTTAAAGACTTCAAATAACCGAACTGTAATCAATAGCCCAGATAGTAAGATCAGATTTCCAGATAAGACCACCACTTCAGGCTCACCATCGGACCACCATCATATATTAAACTTGCCTGAACATTGATCTGGATTAAATCTTATTTAACCAAATTTAATTCAGTTTGGTTTCTGTGACAAAAGGGACGGGCCGAGAGCTGTGGGAATGGCGTGAGGCCGGGCGAGTTAATAAAATATGCCACTCACCGGTCTTGAGTTCCATGGAGAAGCTCTGGAAGGATAAAAGGAGGAGTGTCAACAGTGTTGGACGAGAGAGGACCAGGCTTTGAATTTATTTTGTGATTTTTGTGCAGCAGTCGTTCGCGAGGGGATGCCGCTTTTCTTTTGTATTAGTTTGTGTTTGTTTATTTTATAAAAGTCTTTAAATGTTCGCCGGTTCCCGCCTCCTTCTTCTCGATCATTGACTTTATTACATTGGTGCTGAAACTCGGGAGGAAGGAGGGACATGCTGTCAGAGAGCCCTCAATGCTGGGTCGCCGTGATTTTGCCAAGACATGTTCCTGGATCAACATCTTCTGATGATCCTGGATCAACATTATTGTCCAAAAATATAGACTTAACCCAATCCCTACCCCAAACCTAACCTTACCCATATTTTTTTTTTTTTCCTAAAATCAGTGGGGAATGATAGTTGATTAACAAGGGTGTAGAAGCACCTAACTCTGGTTTTAAGCCTAAAACAGATATTTTCTGAAAAGTTCTATCTCTGTTCTGTTTGGTTGATTGGAATGTTGTTCCAGGATAAACAAGCATGTTGATCCAGGAAAATGTTGTACTTGCCGAAATCAACTCTCGCCCTCAATGGTGAGGGGGGTCACATTGCTAAGGAAATCAGGCAGCATGTAGAAGCGATGGCTGCCGAGGCAGTGGACGAAGGGCTCGCTGCCATGATCCTGGGTCGAGGAGGGGTGGGTGCCATTCAAGAGGGAACAGAGGAGTCGGGACTGTTCACCTGAAGGCCGGAGCCTGTTGCTGTCCACCATGACTGGAGACAAGCAGGGAACGGACGATTCGCTGCCGACTGCTTTCGATAGGTTGAGCCATCGCCATCCGCCAGGATGCAGAGGAGTGTTGGACGCAGTGTTGTAGTCGAGACCAGCTCATTCGAGTCCGAGTCCAGATCGAGTCCAGAGAGGGTCGAGTCCGAGTCAAGACCGAGTTCAGAAAGGGTCGAGTCCGAGTCAAGACCGAGTTCAGAAAGGGTCGAGTCCGAGTCAAGACCGAGACCAGAGAGATTGGGTCTCAGACAAGACCTATAGAAATCTTCAAGAGTATGTAAAATGTTAGGTGGAAACAATAAAGGGTAAAAGGGCCACATAGTATGTGGTGTAAAGGTAATTTTATTAGTATTATGAATTGTTACTTGTCAATATTAAGTGCTCATTTTCACATAACATCGTTGTACCACTATACACATCCATATAACCTTTCTAGTACACATAACATTACTGTACGACTCTATATTGTAATTCTACATAACACTTCTAGTACAAGTAACATTACTGTACCACTATACCTGTAAATGTTCAACTGTAACAGCTTTTACATAACTTTTAACCTTGAAGCTTAACTAATGACTGCTAATATCCTTACAATGGCTTGGATTATGTTCACTTTAGATGTTGTGAAGATTACAGATGGGCAACTGTAGTATTACAACTACTTTTCAAAAAAATAAGTGAGGAGACCATCCTGCTACCCAACCAAGCACGATGTGGTCTCATGATCAATCCACCCAGACTAAAAACTCTCTCTACTGGTGCAGAGGAAGCGGGGACTGACAACAGTTACCATTTTATCACTTTCTGTAACAGCATCGGATAATCTAATGCTAATTTCCCTGGATGGTGCGTTTTAAGGGTAAAATACACACTAGTCCAAGTTTTTTTTAGTTACGGAGGGCATACACACAAGAGCCGACTGACTGTCCAGGAAAATTTCATGCAAAAGTGTGTATGTGCCAGGGGAAGAAAGCTGGATGAAATGCCATATAAGTTCAATGCATTCTGTCAGACATTTTTTGGGGGGGATGTTTGGGGGGATGTTTAGTGTTGAGACAGTCAGTCTGTGTCTGTATTCATTATATAATTTAATTAAACGATTTTTTTTTTTTTTTTTTTTTCTGTGACCATTTTGTCCTACTTTGTAAAAAATAACACAATTGAGAGAAATAATGTAGCAATGTGGCTTTCTGGAAAGCGGGATCACTACAGGCGGATGGCAGGAGGGTAACTTAAGGCGGGTGACACACTGGCTGCGTGGCATCTCTGCTGCGTGCCAGAAGCGTGGTGGCTGCTTCGCGTTTTCTGTGTCTTTACACACCAGAAGCGTGCCTGCATGCGGCGCTTGGCGCACTGCTGCTGCTGTAGGTGACATAGAGGGAGGCAGCCGAAAAACCAGGCTCTTGTCTTCATGACAACAATATCAACTTTTTTTTTTTTTTTTACACACCTACTGATAGGACAAAATAGAGTATGTTTGACAGGTGCAATATTTGAAAATCGATCATTATTAATTTATTTTCTAAATTACATTTATATCTGAATTTATGCCAACCTATAGACTTTCAAATATCAAAATGTCATGAATTAATATGTATTTGTGTACAAAATGACATATCTTCCTAGTATATTTTGCCTGGAAACGCTTCCAACATGCACGCGTGTCACGTTAAAAATATGCGTCGGTTCTATTTCTAGCATGCACGGGTTTTCCGCGCGTCTCACGCAGGCAGTCTGCAAGATCTAACCTGTTAACATGGGAGCCAAATTAAAAACAGACACGCCACGCAGCTGAGATGCTTGCGCCACACATCCGGTGTGTCGCTGGCTTAACGTCTCACGTCAAAAGAAAATCACCAGTCATTGGATGTGTCAATCAATTTCAATTTAACATCAATTCAAATGAACATTAACATACAGTAATAATCATGAAATATTTTGATTGGGACTCGAGTGGACTCGGGCATAAGTCCGATTCCTAATATGTTCGAGTCCGAGTCAATACCGAGTCAAAATGCACACGAGTCCATGACAAGACCGAGACAATTAAAATACGGTCTCGAGACTGAGTCCAAGACCGAGTCCGAGTCTCGAGTACACAACACTGGTTGGACGATCATCCAGAGATGTCCAGTACCATTGCATGGCACCGCGAGTGAGAGTGATTGTAGAGCACAATCTTTTGGGATTTACAGCACTTACAGTAATTCACATAGTTCAATAACCACATTGATGCAATTCAGGATTAGTAAAAAATAAGAACATCTGACTTATGACATGTTTGATAATAAATATGTATTTATATTGAGATGTACATTTAAATATTAAGATGTATTTTTATATATTCAAACTTGCATTTATATATTCAGATTTGTATCTATATATTTAATTTTATATCTCTATATTCAGATTTTCATTTTAATATTCAGTTTTACTTTTATATAATTCAGATTTGTATATATATATATATATATATATATTCAAATACATAATTATTTCCTGTTTGTCGCCTCATACTAAGAATATAATTGTGCATATTTATGACTGAAAAATTTACTTTTAAAATACAATTAATTCAGAGAAAGAATATATTCTTATTTTGCTGAATGAATTATATTCTATTATTATTTTATATAAATTATATAATCATTTAATTATATTTGTGTGTGTGTTTCCTGAATATTCAGAAAGTGTCTTTATACAGTATGTTTCTTATAAGTGAAAATACATTTCCACTAGTTTCCAACAATTATTCCATAGTGATCTGTAAATCAACCTAGAGCACCATACACACTGTATAATTGGATTACCTTAATGCAGAAACACTCTTTTGATCTTCTGTTTAGCTTCAAATTAGTCCACGAGAGCTGGCAGAAAGAGCATAACACACATTAAACTATATATTTAAAACTTTCATGAACTATTAATGCTTTTTTGGGGGGGGGTATCTGGAAAGGGCCAAAGTTACTGTTTAAGGGTACTACTGTACAGTGAACAAAATGATAAACACAACAATTTTGTTTTGTTTTCGCCTTTTATTGTGACCACCCTAAGGCCTACATGTACAATAATTATCCTGTCTAGTCAGCATCTTAATATGTCACACCTGTGGGGTGGATGTATTATCTCGTCAAAGGAGAAGTGCTCATTAACACAGATTTAGACAGATTTGTGAACAATAATTGAGAGAAATAAGAAATCTTTGAGTTCAGCTCATGAAAAATGGGGGCAAAAACACAAGTTTTGCGTTTATAACTTAGTGCAGTGTAGAAAATGTGTTCATATTTGCAAAGATATGGACAGTGTTTTATTTTTTTACTTGAATTTAGTTTTTCTAGTACATGAAGATAAACATCTGATTACAGGGTAGTTAAAATGTATGTAGAAATACATTCTTAAGGGTGATTTGTACCACATTGACCTTCACATTGGCTTCATTGTAAGGGCAATTGTTCTTCAGAATATGTTTATTTTGTGTTGCTCATTGCTGGTGTTGGCTTATGAACTAAAATGAAGTAAATGATGACAGAATTCGAATTTTTGGGTGAACCATACCTTTAAGAATCAAGGCAGACGAAAAGAAAAAAAAATCATCAACCTTTTTTTTTTTATATATATAAATCCATTTTATAAACTGGTTAGGTTATTAACTGGGGCTCATGACTTTTAATCCTTCCTTTTCGTTTCTGCACAGGCATTGGAAATAGCTGGAAAAAAAATCTTCAACAGTCTTTTCATTTTCTTTTCTCTCTTTCTTTCTCTCTCTCTCTCTCTCTGTGTGTGTGTGTGTGTGTGTGTGTGTTATGCAGGCAGTGGCAACACAGCAAAAACGGACTAAGCCAAGCGTTAAATTGTGTCTTTGAGGAAATGAATAAATAAAATTGAGAAACTAATTCCTTGACGGTGCACATCTGTTATGTGTGAGAGTCATATAGACTGTTCTGCCAATGTTCTGATGGTTCTGCTTCAACCAGGCCAGTGGCTGACCAGCTAATCTCACACCCTCATGCATTCGCTGTTCTCTTTTATTGATGCTCTCGCGTTAAAGGTGAATGATTTCTGTGTGATTTCTGCACCTCTTGAGACACCGAATGGAATTACCAAATGGAACAGGCTTCCCAAACAGCTCTTCTGCTTACCTAAAATTATTCAAAATAAAACCCATTATTACAGAGTTAAAATAATTGTGTGAACACTGAAACCTTATCCCTATGAATATTCCTCTATTTCTTTAGTTTATATACAGTACTGTATACCTTTACAGTTAAAACACCTGAATCAGTGAAGAGTATACAGTGCATTTTATTTTACAATAACAACAACAACATTTTTTTTTATCTAACTGGGATCTGACTAATAATAATTTCACATTAATTTAATTACTCATTAGTTATGTACAAAAATGTACTCGGTTACTAAACGTGACCTTGGTTCCCTTTCAGTCAGTCACAATCGACCGTCGAATGAGGATATTGCTTCAAAAGATCAATCTACTTTGAGTGTAAACTAAACGAGCCAGTGCACATTGGCATGCAATTATTGCATCCAGCTGCAGATGATCACAATGTGTGTATACAAAGGCAGCAGGTGCCAAGCATACCACCTTTTTGCTGAGGGGCCAAGTGACACTTTTTTTTTTTTACCACACTGAATAATTTAGTTTTATTTTATATAAAAGTACATAAAATCAGTCCTGGAGCAATCTAGAAGAATAATCAGTTGAAAGTCAAATGTATCATGAGTTTCTATGTTAAATCTGAAGATGACACCTTGAAAACTTTGATTCCTGCAACCATTTTTCTGAGACTATGTCTAGTCCCTCCACTCTCCCAAATATGTATGTTTTATATATATATATATATATATATATATATATATATATATATATATAAATAACAACTGTATTGATGTTACAGACACGCCAGGTTCCACCACCAAGCAATCACAGTGCACTCCCTCACCTAAATACTAATCACTCCCACCTGATCCTCATCCACCTGCAATCACCATATCACTACAAATACCACACACATGCATCCAGTCAGCGTCTGGTCTCATTTGCAACAGGGTCTTACCTTCTTACCTGTATGCTTACTCTAAAGACTAACTTTATCTCTACTTAATTCTCTCCAGCGATCTCCAGAAGCTCCCCGTTTTCTCCGTGCGTGTGTGTGTGTGTATCCACATCCTCCAGGATCTGAAACAATTCTACTATGGATCCTTTCATCACTGCCTCCAGCACCATCACATCACCCAGCACTACCCGCTCCTCTGCTTGTGCCTCAATAAACTGTGTTTCTGTTACTTTCAGCCTCCTGTCCTGGTATTCTGTAACAGAAGACCGGAACAAGACCGATCGTCATGATCCTCACGGACCCCTTCCAGGACCTGGTTGACACTTTGCTTCGGACACTAACCACTCTTCCCGTATCCCCATAACCTGTGAGCACTTCCGCTGACAACACCACAACTTCCTCACCTGCCTTGCACGCCAGTCCCATGGCCAAGCTGGCACCCTACTCTGGTTCGTCGGAGGATTGCAGCGGATTCCTGCTCCAATGCTCGCTGGTACTGGAGATGCAATCCGCACTTATACCCTACCGAAAGATCTAAAGTGGCCTTCTTGATATCTCAATCACAAGGTAAAACACTTCAGTGGGCTGATTCAATTTGGTCACAGAATAACCCAGTTATCCAGTTTTATTCTAGCTTCATCAACCAATTCCGAGAAGTTTTCGGCAAACCAGCTTGGGACTCCATTCCATTGGTGAGAAGCTTTATAACTTGAAACAGGGAAAAATGTCTGTCAATGAATATGCTCTTAAGTTTAGGACTCTTGCGGCCACCAGCGGATGGAATGAGCAGGCCTTGCTGATCACCTACCGTCAGGGATTGGAACCTTGAGTGTGGTTGCATCTCGCTACATACAAGGATACCATCGGGCTAGAATGCTTCATTCAACTCTCCATCCGCTTCGCCACCCGTAAGCAGTCATGCTCCCTAGAACCAGCAAGCGAGCCCATGCTCGTCGATTCCTATCGACTCACTGCTGCTGAAAGACAAAGACGGCTGGCCCAGAATCTGTGTCTCTACTGTGGAACACGTACAGCACGTATAACCTCATTCGGATACGTGAGGGGGACGAGTGGAAAACTGCCTTTATCACCCCTACTGGCCACTATGAGTACTTGGTGATGCCATATGGACTTGTTAACGCCCCCTCTGTGTTCCAAGACTTTATCCATGAGGTGCTCCAGGAGTTCCTCCTTAAGTTCGTCCTCGTCTACATAGATGATATCCTCATTTACTCCTGGAGCCTAGCGGAAAATCGTCACCACGTTGCAGAGGTCCTGCAACGCCTGAGGGCCTTTCAGCTCTACCTCAAGGCCAAGAAATGCTCCTTTCATCAGCCCTCGGTGCAGTTCCTTGGATATAACATCGACATCTGTGGCATCCGGATGGACGAGGGGAAGGTAAACGCTGTCAGAAACTGGCCCACTCCTACCACTAACAAAGTACTCCAACGATTCTTCGACTTTGCCAATTTCTACAGAGGATTTATTCAAAATTACAGTTCCATCACCAACCCTCTCACTACCCTTCTCCGAAACAAACCCAAGTCACTGTCATTGACCCTAGCCGCCACAGAGGCCTTCAACTCCCTGTGCATCCTGACCCCAATCGACCCTTCGTCATCGAAGTCGACGCCTCCACCACCAGAGTGGGAGTGGTCCTGTCACAGCAGCAGGGGAATCGCAGTCGCCTCCATCCATGTGCCTTCTTCTCTCAGAAGCTCAACCCGGCGGAGGTCAATTACGACAACGGCAACCGCGAGCTGCTGGCCATCAAGTTGGCCCTAGAGGAATGGAGACATTGGCTGGAGGGAGCCAAACACCATTTTCCAGGGCTTAATTTGTGCCGGAACGAGCCGGATCTGAGTCCGGCACCTCCGAAATCCGATCCGGCACCTCATTTTGGCGGATTCCCCTCCTCCAGGGGCGGTGATTGTGTATGGCAGACATAGAATAGCCAGATATGTGCCATGAAAAATGAAACAAAATTATTATATCTATTATAATTTGTTTTAAATCACAGGGTTTTAGAAATATTTAATCAATGAAAAGTATTTAAAGGAACTTGTAAAACTTCCTAACACCATTGGATCCTCAAGATCTTGTGAAACCTCGTCACTTCAAGCACCTCCACTCAGATTGACACAAGCGCACAGCCTGGAGGAGACAGATCTCCCCTTATCCGCAAAGGAAGGGTATTTTCTTTACTCAAACATTATGTCTGTAAAGGCTATTGTCTGTGTGTGTTTGAAGACTGGAGAAGTAGGTTTTACTTTTGTGCGTTTTAAATTTCCTGCTGTGCATAAGTGCTTAATCGTTTATATTATGAGATTTTGGCTTAGTGTATTAAAGAACAAGAAAAAACTAAGCGCCCATAACATCACTAAACGTTATATCCTAAATTGTTAAAGGTGATGATAGCATATAATGCGCTGCACTTGCCTCAGATGCAGACAAAACACAGATCTCCTCATTCGCCAGCCAAAGACCTTGTTAACTCCTTTTGAGCTTGTTTTTCATATAGCCTAATGTTAATTGCAGATGTCTGATACAACACCAACACTTACGATGCAGTGTTGTTTAATTATTGATTTTTCTGCCTTTTCTTTCTTTTCCCCCCTATATTTTAGTAGACTGTGCCATGAAACTGTTTTATTTGTCAAAAACCATCAGACATATTGTTTGTATTTGGATGATTAAACAAACTATGAAAATGAAAAAAAAAAACTATGAAAAATAACTCGTATATTATAGCCTACTCACAAGGCAGCTTTATACGCACAAGTATTGGATGTGACTGTGAGGGCTGTAATACAGCATTTGGAGCGCGCAAGTACAAAATGGCTTAAAATACTTAAAAGGTGTTCAAATTATACATTTTTGTGACAATACAACAATAACCTGATTAGTCAAGTGACAGTTCTGTCAGCTGTCCCAATCAAAATGTGAGTCTTGTATCTCGCGCTCCGAGAAAGTTCATGAATTCGAAGACTGGGTTCGAATGACTGATTTACTCTAATAGTTTGTGTTGATTTATTTTATTATTCAAATCTATGTTGAATAAATACAGGAATTTTCCTCATTATAAACTTGAAAGCTGCGAGAATTATTAAAACTATGCGATAAAGCTACACCCATTGAAATTTAGGACCTGGTTAAATATAACTCTGTTACACAGAGATTAGAAAAATAAAATTCCACAACTTTTTCAAAACGTTTTTAGTCCTGGAAATTGTTATTTTAAAATTGCATGGCATTTTCATGTTATTCATGTCCTTACAGACTAAATGCAACTGGTGCACGCTCTTAAAATCACTTAAGCTGGTCCAGCAGTGTGATTGCGTGAATGCTTTGTTACCTCTTCCTCCTGTAATCACATGCCGTAAACACATCTGTAAACCCCGCTTTGTTCCGGGACCTCGCAATTTACAAATTAAGCACTTCCTTTTTCTAGTCCTCACAGACCATAAGAACCTCAAATATTTATGTATCACCAAGAGGCTGAATCCAAGACAGGCCCGCTGGGAGCTATTCTTCACCCGCTTCAACTTTTCCATCTCATATCGCCCAGGGGCCAACAACATTAAGGCTGACGCTATGTCCCGGTGTCACGTCCCCAAAGAAAACCTAGAAGAACCTGAAACCATGCTTCCTGAGAAAGTCATCGTCAGCCCCATTACCTGGTCCACAGAGATCTTACCTTCCTTCAGTCCCTCTGCCAACACTCCGCCGGGTTGCCCACCAGGACATTAATACATCCCCAGGACACGGAGCACTCCACTAATCCAATCCGCTCACACATCTCTTGGTACTGGTCACCCGGGGGTCAATGAAACCCTCTCGCTGCTAAGGGAATGCTTCTGGTGGCCCAACATGGCATTGGACATCAGAAGGTACGTGAACGGATGTACAGACTGTGCCATCTCCAATAGTTCATGCCATCTACCATCAGGCAAGCTCCACCCTCTGCCCATCACCAATCCAATGGGCAGACAGAGAGGAAGATTCAGGAGATCGGCCGCTTCCTCCGTACCTTCTGCCATGGCCACCAGGACTCCTGGAAACAGTTCCTAGGGTGGGCCGAGTTCGCACAGAACTCCCTGCTAGTACTCCTCTATTCATATAGATGGCATTCACATTGATAGCAGTGATTACACAGTAATAGTGAGATGATTTGCACTCAAACAGATGGTAATCATGCGGATACAGGCACATTCAACATAAAACACACTCACACATGTATAAAAAACACCATTAGAACCTTGTGTTTTTGTTCCCTTACTTGTCTGATTATCTGTGGGAACTGGGTGATCGGGGGGAAAGCATAGAAAAGGAGGATCAGCCAATCGTAGCCCAAAGCATCTTTGGTCTTTGAGTAAGAAATTGAGCAGTGAGAGTTATCTTCTGAGGCGAAGAGGTCAACCTTGGTATCGCAGAAGATCTCCCAGATCCTCTGAACTGTCTGTGAATGTAGCGCCCTGTCACCTTAGGGGATATTGCTCCTTGATAACATGTCTACTCCTTGGTTCAATTTGCCCCGTATGTGCGCTGCTTTCAGGGAGGGCAGGTTGAGTTGAGCCCATTCCAGGAGGCACTCAACCAGCGTGAAGAGATGCCCTTGTGAAGAGCCTTTCTATGGGTGGGGGTCGGGAACAATGAGCTCTTTGCAATATTGACCCTGAGTCCCAAGCACTCCAGATGGCTGAGGAGGAGGGTCCTGTGTGATATTAATTCTGTCTCTGACTGGGCTAGAACGAGCTGGTCATAAAGGAGGTTGAGAATGCAGATTCCCATCTGTCTCAAATGGGAGAGAGCCGCATCCATTCACTTTGTAAAATGGACAGCCCGAAGGGGATGATCATGTATTGATAAGCCACACCCTAGAATGCAAATCTCAAAAATCAGATGTAAAGGGTGCCGATCTGGATATGAAAAGTATGCATCTTTGAGGCCCAGAGAAAAGAACCAGTCTCCTGTGTGAATTTGCGTAAGATTCAAAGGATAAAACTAGCACGTACTGTTTGAACATATTATTTGTGTGCATCCCTAAATAAAACATAAAATATTAATAAATAAAACAATTAAAACTACAATGAAACAAATAAAAATAATATAAATCCTAATGTAATTAAAGAGCAGGCTATATGTTTTTTAAAGTGTTCTAATATTGTTTTGGGAGTCCCCTACAACAGGTTTAAATGCATCTAAAGTCAGTAACACTGTAATTTCCCCAGAATATAAATTTATACTTAGAGTCTTCTGTCCAAATTCGATTCAATTCTGAGCTAAATTTCTGTAAACCCCTCCCTTCATAAGCCTACTCTGCTCTGATTGGTCAGCTGGACAGGCATGTTGTAATTGTCAAAAAGAGGAGGACTTGAGCAAGTTAGCGAGTTCTACCATCTGTGTGGCCAAGTCCATGTTTGTTTTTTTATGTTGCGGGTTGTGGCGACCCCAATAATGTCTCATTTAAGCACTGGAATGCAAATTTACCAGGGGAACCCCAACTGAAAGAGTGTATTTTACACATCAGAGCGCGATTTTTAAAGGTGGATCACCCTCGAAACAAATCACAGTCTGACTCCTAACCCTAAGGTTGTGGGTTAGAGTCTTGGATAGGCAATACCACAAATGAGGTGCCCTTGAGTAAGGCACCAAACCCCAACTGCTCCTGGGTGCCGCAGCATATATGGCTGCCCACTGCTCCGGGTGTGTGTTCACGGTGTGTGTGTGTGTTCACTGCTGTGTGTGTGTGCACTTTGGATGGGTTAAATGCAGAGCACCAATTATGATTATGGGTCACCATACTTGGCTGTATGTCACGTCACTTTCAATTTCACTTTTTTCACTTTCCACTCACTGATTAAGCAAGTAGCAATTGCGAGGGTATTGTTGTGACAACCCTTTGTAACCCTAGCATTCACCTGTAATAAAACAATGATATAGTGCTCCAATCAGTTCTTAAAACAATGACATAAAACATTTTGTTTTGTTTAACACTTGTGCAAGTGAATTGTGCCCACAGCTAAACTTAGGAAATAGTGGGTTCACAGTGAATTATCAGAACTACTTTACTACTTTAGCAGTAGTAGTAGTAGCCCTTTATTGTCACTAGTCACAAGTACCAGCGAAATTAGCCATCAACCTGTCCATACATACTTATACACAACATACATACGTATGACAAGGGGGAAGACAGTACAAGAAGACAGGGAATTGAGGAAGAATACAGCGTAACATGAGGAAAGGGAGGAGAAAAAAATTACCGCCATACTATGCTCCTTTGGGAGTGTGAGAACCAGTGCTTTAAGTATATAAGTACAGACCAAAAGTTTGGAAACACCTTCTCATTCAAAGAGTTTTCTTTATTTTCCTGACTATGAAAATTGTAGATTCACACTGAAGGCATCAAAACTATGAATTAACACATGTGGAATTATATATGGAATTATAAACAATTTTGTTTAAAAAATTTTTGGTTTTTTTAAACAAAAAAGTGTGAAACAACTGAAAATATGTCATATTCTAGGTTCTTCAAAGTAGCCACCTTTTGCTTTGATTACTGCTTTGCACACTCTTGGCATTCTCTCGATGAGCTTCTTGGGTGACAGGATGGGGGCCTATGATATTAGACTTCGTAGCCTATAATAAAAGATAATGCATTTCAAACCTTAACTAAACACATTTTTATTCAAAGATCAAACATCTGTAATTACTCTTTAGTCTGCCACAAGAAACAACAACATTAAAATCATGAACTCAAATGTCATTGTAAAAAAAAAAAAAAAACTATGACTGTTGTAACAGTGCGTAAATCAGACCTTTCTGTAACGCTAATGAGCTTAAACTTATTTTTAGTACACAGTGCCGCGAACTGTCAATCACTGCTGTACGCGTGCATCACTGTCCTCCTTGCAGCTGCAGCAACTTGCACTCTCTTCATCAAGCTTTAAAACAAAAAGGGAACAAAAAGGTCATATTGTCTTTGTGCATATAGATTAATTAGATAAATCATTATCGGTTGCACTTTATTTTACAGTACGTGTACTAACATGTACTTATAGTGTACTTACAGTGTATTTATCTAAGAAAGTTCTGGTAACACAAGGTAACTACATGGGGTAGGTTCAGGGTTAGTACCTAGTTATTGCATAGTTATTGCATAGTTATTGCAATTACTATAATAAGTACATAGTATGTACATGAGGAACAGGACTGTAAAATAAAGTGCTACCTGATTATCTAAATTCGTGCCGATTTCGGGACTGTTCCGAATTTTCGGGATGTCTGGTCACCCTACCTGAAAGAGCTACTGCATTACTTCATTAGCTTGCGTCTGACCTGCAGCGATAGCTTGGTGGGGTGTCAGCCAGCGAGTCATCTGATTATGACCGTGTTATTTTAGTACTCAGAGTCTGAAGCCAGGAGAGCATATTAAGTGTTGTTCCCAATATTTGAATTCTTACCGAGCCGAGTGTGCACATTTCACACACCCTCTCCGGCAATGTTGAGTTGTTACTGAGAGCGGCAAAAGTGACGCATGCGCTTTTCATTTGTAACACTCAAGGGTAGGGCTGGGTACCGAACTTCGATGCCTTTATGGTATCGAACGAAAAACTTCGATACTATGAGTATCGAAAAATTATTTATCTTTCGGTGCCAAATTTCGGTTCCAAAAGCCAAGCGGCCGTTTTTTTTTTTTTTTTTTTTTTTTTTTTTTGAAGCGGCTTTGTCTGTGTGAGCTTGTAGCATACGTGCATGTAAGGACCCAAATGTGCCGTGATTGGCTGTCCACCACCACGTGACGTGACGGGGAGGATTTCTGAAAAAACTTGCAGTCACACAACACAAGTGTAGTTGTTTTTTCTCAAAACGTTTCCGGCTACACTTTATTAAAGTCTTGCCGAGTCAGCAATGTGCAACATATGCGATAATAGTATTGCAACCAAAGCCGGTGTTAATGATGTATTTGTTTGGATGAGTGTTTTGCCCTCCCTCCCTGTTTAGTTTGGTCTACTCTATTGAGTATCTTGAAACGCCCCCTTTCACGTCGTCTAAAAAACAGAGAGTGAGAGGCAGATTTATCCGGTACTGCGAATTTCGATACTCGAAAGATGAATTTACGCACATTGTCTGAATTCACGCGCATTGTCTGAATTCACGCGCATTGTCTGAAATGCTGCTCACAGCGCGTGCTTTGAATGAGTGAGCGCAAGCTCCAAACGCGCGTGAATTGTTTAAAACGCTTGAATCAGCAATATTTAGAAACAAATGCAAATGATCGGCTATGATCCGTTTCACCCCTTCAAGCGAGTGAACAACGCGAAGCGAGTGAAGTAAGGAGTTTTACATCACTATTCACGATAGCCCATCGGACTGGAAAACACAATAGCCCCAGGTGGGGCTAACGATTTTGCGAGTCCTGCACCTCAGATCTCTTTGTGAAACACTGGTTTCCACACTGGTTTCGTTAAACAAAATAAATTATTATTTTAAAACATTGACTCAAAAGAATCATGGGTTCACTAATCTGATCATGAACTTTTATTACCGAGTCAAAGATGAGCTATTATTGAACATCTCGAATGAATAAAGACTTCAAGTTCATCTGTTAAGCACATAAAGCTATTGTTTGAGTCTATTTCATGCATGATTCGCATGGATTTGCTAACTGAATGCAAAGAGTGAGTTCTAGAAGAATGTTTGTGTCTTGATGAGCATGTATCGCTCACTTGAAGTCGCTAAATGAACAGCTGTTGTTCTTTTTTTTTCAACGGAGGATCAGTTGCCCTATTGGTTAAAATCCCCAAACTGTTTACTTAAATATAAAATTAATAAATTACTTAAAAACAGGGGCGTTTCCTTTATGATGTGGTGGGCTGCTGTGGGCCAGAAAGCCTGGGCAAATTTTTGGTCCCAGTCCGCCGCTGAATAGCACACCCCTATCCAAAAAGCACAACCAGTTGTATTAATAATATTATCTTGAGTGTGAAGTGTTACCAGAATTTATTTTAATTAAGGTGAAAAATAAAAGTTTTGTGTTTAATGTATTTGTGCTGATGTTTTAATGGATTTCAAAATATATGGTATTGAAAAAAGTATCGTTAGGAACCGGTATCAAACTGAGGTATCGAAATTGGCACCGGATCGAAAGATTTTGAACAATACCCAGCCCTACTCAAGGGTGTATGGGTAATGTAGTCTCTGCTCTCGGTGGGACGAATTAGGATGCTTGCATTGTGAAGGGCGCTCCGAAAAGCGGCAGCGCAGGCAAAGGATTAAAACCCAAATGAGCGTACCGGTATGCAAAAAGCACATTCTGGGTTTACGGAGAGGTGGCGGTACGCTCAAGAGCTATATTTGGAAGTGGCGGTACTGAGTAACGGTGCGTCCCGGCCCACATAAAGCACTAGTGGGAACAGGAAAAACACCTCATCAACAAAAGCACATTATCAATACAGCATAAACACACAACCTTGCCACAGGAGAGGGGAGGAGGGGGGGTCGAGGTAATCCAGTGCAGCCAAGCAGCCAACTGGTCCATCAGCCCTACGGTGCTAGTCACAGACACGATTGTCAGACTGGCGGTACAAAGCGGCGAAGGCGAGGGATGGGGGTAGGGGGGTGAATGCATACCTGTATTTATGTGCGTATGTGTGTGTCTATGCATGTAGAGTAGGGCTGCACGATGTTGGGAAAAAATTACATTGCAATATTTTATTTTTCTGCGATATATATTGCGATACGAAAACTAATTTTTTTCTTACAAACAAAAACGGGGTGAGCACACTTACATTCTCATTTTAAATGATTTAAACATCGACACCATCGTGTCAATTGATTAATATGCATGAGGGAGAGAGAGCAAGACAGCGTCTGTGTTGTTTGAAGACATTTAGCGTTCGGCTGGGGCTCTCTCTCGCGCGCGCGCTCTTTCTCTCATGCCGGTGACAGGTGCAATATTTGAAAATCAATAATTATTAATTTACTTTTTAAATTACATTTATATCTGAATATATATCAACCTATAGACTTTCAAACATCTATCTGTCATGAATTAATATGAATCTGTGTACAAAATGACATATAAACATATTTTCCTATTGTATTTTGCCTGAAAACGCTTCCAGCACGCTTGCGTGTCACGTGAAAATTAGGCGTCGGTTCTATTTCTAGCATGCACGCGTGGGACGCGCATCTCACGCAGGCAGTCTACAAGCTCTAACCTGTTAACATGAGAGCCGAATTAAAAACAGACACGCCACACAGGTGAGACGCTTGCGCCACGCATCTAGTGTGGCGCCGGCCGCGCGCTGGCGCTCTCTCTCTCTCACGCGCGCTCTCTGGCCCATACAGTTAATGAATAACGGATCAACTATGACAGCCTACATCGCACATCCTGCGATGTGACTATCGTGGATTCGTACATCGCGATATCGATGCTTAAATGACACATCGTGCAGCCCTAATGTAGAGTTCATGTATTTGTAGGCCCGGAGAGCCGTCATGCTGGCATTCAAATCTAGGTGCCTCAGTCTGCAGATTTTGATAGTGACACAACAAGTTGCCATGGAGACAGGCTTGATCAGTTCCCAGACAAAGTCAACAATCAGCAGGTGTCTGTAATAGTGGGCGGAGGAATGCAAGAGCGTCTCGCTGCAGTGCTCTTCCAGGGTAGTTGTTGTAGATATCTTCAATGTCCTCTACGGAAAGAGCTGCCAGACACATGACCTGCCACCTCTCCCATGCCTCCATCATTTAGTCAGCTGCGAACATTCCGGCAGGGCAGTCAGGTTCCCCTGAACCCAAGTTTCTCGTCGAGAAGATGGTGTCAATTGCGTTGAGAGACCAGTTGATCAAATCCATGATTTTTCAGTTTGGAAAGCAGTGCAGAGAGTGTCTCTCAAAGTAAGACATTCAGAGTAGTATGGTGCTTTACCTGGAAACCTAAAGCTGCACTAGGTATACATATTATATTAGCACAAAAACCTGGGCCCGTATTCACAAAACATATTAAGGATATGAGTAACTCCTAACTTGCCGATTTAGGAGAAAATCTTAAAAATAGTGGGTGTGTCAGTCCTAAAATTTAAGACTCTTAAATTTTTGCTCTGACTATTTAACTATAACTATATTTAAATTATCTGACTATTTTTAAGTGTTTTAGCACTAAAACTAGCTCCTAAATCTGTGAAATGTTGGGAGTAGTGAAGAGGACTTCTAAGTAAGACCAAATCTGAACTATCTTAAAATAGCTGTTGCCAGCAATCTTCATCGGAATATAAACATTTTAGAATGTAATGATAACGAGCTTTTAAATAATATAGCTTAATATAGCTTGCGTCCAGTTTGGTCTTCTTTTATGTGTGCATGTCTTACTTTCAGCCGTGATTATTCTGCTAATTAAAAGGCTGTTTATATGAATATTACCAAAATGTTATTAGTCGCTTAGTCACAAAAAAAACAAAAATGCATATATATATATATATATATATATATATATATATATATATATATATATATATATATATATATATATATATATATATATATATATAGTGGCGGGGAGAGTGATCACACGGACGACAGTAATGCAGTGAAGTCCCCAGAGGGGCGATTTATTGAGCAGTGGGTGAAAGTAGACTGTGCAGTGCTGGCGTGCTCTGGTGTAGGAGTCTTGGTTGTGCAGCACAAAGTATCAGTAGGTGAGGCGTGACGTGCTGTTCCTCAGACACCTGAATCTGAAAGAGAGCCAGAACATAGTGTTAGTCTAGTTCTGGAGTCGAAGCTCAACTACCTCTCCTTTTCCTCTGCTTAAAAGCTGTTCTGTTGATGAGGTTCAGGTGTCTGTGATCACCATGCTCTCCCCAGTGATTGCAGTGTGAGCGCTGTTTCCTGGGCGACGTTAGCTGGCCCGGGCCATCCACTGGAGCGGAGCATGGTCTGTGATAAGAGTGAAGGTGCGGCCCTCTAAGATGGCCCACTTAATGGCAAGCGCTTCTTTCTCCATGGCTGCATATCGAGTCTCTGCTAGGGTGAGCTTCCGACTTATGTATACGACTGGGTGCTCCTCTTCTCCTTTCTCTTGGGAAAGGACTGCACCCAGGCCAGTGTCGGAAGCATCTGTCTGTAGGATGAATGGGCAGCTGAAGTCCGGGGCATGTAGGATGGGCGAAGACAAGAGTGCCTCCTTGAGGGTTTGGAATGCGGCTTCAGCTGCCGCCGTCCACTTCAGCTTTTCTGGCTGCCCCTTTTTGGTCAGGTCTGTCAAAGGGCTGGCTATTGAGGAGAAATTCGGTATGAAGCAATGATAATATCCGGCTAGTCCCAAAAAGGCACGCACCTGAGTTTTGTTGGTGGGCCGCGCCGCTTGCTGAACTGCCTCTATCTTTCTGCTCTGAGGTCGGATTAGCCCCCGGCCAATCTGGTAGCCCAGGTATTGTGCCTCTGCAAGCCCTAAGTGGCACTTCTTTGGGTTAGCAGTAAGTCCAGCTCGCCGCAACTCCGTTAGTACTCTCCGTAACCGATCGAGATGTTCCTCCCAGCTCACCGAGTGGATGACCACATCATCCAGGTACGCAGCGGCGTAGGACTGGTGCGGTCGCAAAATGATGTCCATCATTCTCTGGAATGTGGCAGGAGCCCCGTGAAGGCCAAAAGGGAGAACCCGGTAATGCCAGTGGCCACCAGGGGTACTGAAGGCTGTCTTCTCCTTTGAGTCGGGGGTGAGGGGCACCTGCCAATAGACCTTGGTCAAATCGAGTGTAGAGATGTAACGGGCCCAGCCTAATCTCACCAAGAGCTCATCCACACGGGGCATGGGGTAACCATCGAAGCTTGAGATTTCATTCAGCCGTCTGAAATCATTACAAAACCAGAGAGTTCCATCTTTTTTTGGGACCATTACGATTTGACTGGACCAAGGGCTGCAGGATGGCTCGATGATTCCCAGCTGGTGCATCCGGGCTACTTCCTCCTCAATAGCCTGCCAGCGAGCCTCCGGGATTCGGTAGGGCCTCTGCCGAATGATTTCACCAGGGGGCGTGCGGATCTCATGTTGTATAATCCGGGTTTGCCCGGGTAGCGTATTGAACACATCTTTGAATTGTCTGACCAGGGTGGTTATCTCCGCCTTCCGCATCAGAGAGAGCTGTTCCCCTACTGCAACTACCTCTCCTTTTCCTCTGCTTAAAAGCTGTTTTGCTGATGAGGTTCAGGTGTCTGTGATCACCATGCTCTCCCCAGTGATTGCAGTGTGAGCGCTGTTTCCTGGGCGACGCTAATCCCTCGTTAACTGGCTTGCCACAATATATATATATATGTATATATATATATATATATATATATATATATATATATATATATATATATATATATTTGCACATCATGTGATTAATATTTCATATGTATTATATTTGCTGGTGGTCTGTGGCAAGCCTTTTTTGTGTGCACTTGAATAATTAGACTATGTAGGCAATTGAAGGCTCATTATTATGATTTATATGGTTTACTAATAAAAGTGCAACTAATAGTCGACTAATGCTTAAAATTAATGACTTGTACTCAACCACAAAAATCTTTAGTCGAGGGCAGCCTTAAAGCTGCAGTCGGTAACTTTTGACGCTCTAGCGGTTAATAAACAGAACTGCTTGCGTCTTGCGGAAGAACATCGTAGCCGGAACTACTTCTCTCTGTTTATGTCTATGAAGAATCACAAAGGTACTGGGTTACTCCGCCGCGGTACCCCCGAAGCGATCGAAAATAGTCCGAATATAAACACTTATTATAGGTGCAACCTAGTGATTCAGGACAAGCTAAAAACACGGTTTGGAAAATGGATTCATGGTGTACTCGCTTATTATATACATTTTTCTACATTTTGAACACAAACAAAGTTATGTACCGCAGCTGTGATTGGTTGTTTCTTACCGGGAGCGGATGACTAACTGCAAATGGCAATAGGACCACTGGGAGGAGCTGGAGGAGCTTGATTTTTTTCACAGATTATCTTTCTCATATTCTACTGTCAGGACATAATGACAGGTTTAACAAATATGTAAAAATATATATTTTTACAAAAGTTACCTCATGTAGCTTTAATGCACTAAGTGTTTACTGGAAGCATTCATATAAGAGGCTGACAAAAATTTCTAAATATATAGCCTACTTGTTTAATTAGTGACACTTACCCTGCATTTCAAAAATCTTTATTTGAATGTGGGAATTAACATTTTCATTTTAAAACCTTTATTTGAATATGGCAAAATAATATTGCGCTCTACCAAAATTTATATTAATAAATCTCTAAACGAGACTATTAGCTTATCACTGTGTGCATAGTTAGTAAGTATGCTTACATCATCCATAGCAAAGAGGTCAACCCCGCCCTTAGTCTTAGCTTAAGACTTATGTCTATTCCTTGGTAAAAGTTTGTCTCAGCAGCTTTGTGAATAGGTTTTAAGAAAAAAAAAAAAATCTTATCTTAAAACTTTTACTGCTGTTGAGGAGAACTCTTAGTGATTAGATAAAATGTTTTGTGTAAACGGGCCCTAATATTTTGAGCAACTCAATTGAAAATATACCCATAACGTATCAATCATACTACATATCTCTCTTTTGAGAGACAATAACTTTATCATGCACTTTTTTGATTAAAAACTTAGCACATTGTTTTCATTTAATAAGGAAAGCTATGTTATAAACTGCAAAATATATATATTTTTGAAAACCCATATGAAAGATTTGAATTTATAATAAAAACTGCACATGTGGTGTGTTCATGCCTGGCTTCCTGTCTCCTAGCCTGCATAATTCTACATTCCATATTTCAAACACAGTCAAACAAATCTTGGAGATCACTCTGTCATTACTTTGTAGCTTTGTCATCCCCCCCCCCCCTCGCGCTGTGGTTTTGCTTCGACAGCTGTAATTGCACAATAACATTGTGCCATGTTCTTTATTACAGATGACCAACCTGCTGAGTGTGGTTTGGAATTTTTGAGTCTCTTTTTAGTCTGTAGTTTTAGTCCATAGTTAGTCATTACTATAATGAGGATAGGTAAATAAATAAATAAATAAATCTCTCTCTCTCTCTCTCTCTCTCTCTCTCTGTGAGTTTATTAGAAAATAAATTAAGATTCAAACGGGCCTTTCCATTCCCAAACCCCTCATGTCACATTCCAAACCTCAGAGAGTCATTATTTACATCCAGCATAAGCTTTGTTAAAGTAACATCTGAAAAAAATGAAGAGATGTTAGCATATTCCACATGGAATACTTTTGTTCCTGCCAAATTTCACACCTTGTTTCATTGCTAGCTGTGGAAAACGTCACACAATTACCATCTCAGTGAAGATAAATACAGTGCTCCTGAGGACTCATGAATAACAAATGCACATAGATTTACACTTAAATATAGACAATTAGATTACTTCAAGTTTACATGTGGCCTGTTGTGCATCAAACCCAATATCATTATACACCCTAAACATAGAGGAGTTAAATCGTGCTCTGCTGTACATCATGAAAAAAACTAAAACATGTAAGTGGCCTGGCTGATCTGTATAGGGCACGGTGGGGATGTTACAGAACATGTCATATGTATGGGCTTTAGTTAATGGAGGCGAATAGAAAGCAGATTAAATATCTGCCATGGCCTGCATGTTTCCCACCAGCTACACTCGCTGAAGCACAATATCGCACCGGACATCTGAACTGGGAGGGAAAATCCATTCCTGTAGTTGGTGATCTGTATTAAATACCAAAGAGTGGGAGGGGAAGATACAGAACAAATGTCTTTAACACTGATATATAACTATAATATAGAAAGAAACCAATCCCAAAACACACAGGATAAAACTAAGAGGCAAATTTCTGCTCATGCAGGCCTTACATGTCAGCACAGTGTTAAATCAAAGGTATTTGCTGTCGACTACACACAGATATTGTGTATTGCTTCCTGAGTTGGGCTGCACGGCGTGAAATACTGCAGCAGGATCTTGGGAAATCAGCATGTTGTCTTCTGGGCTCACGAGGTTGTCCTTACCCCCTTTAGAGTCATCTGCTGTTCATTTCAGCTCTTTGATTGTGTGGGTAGGAAGTGTTTCTCCTGGAGAGAGAATATTCCACACAGCTGCCAGTTTCTCTGTCAGGAAAGCTCTTTCACTTTGTCTTTCTTAAGAGATAATTCCCAGCCTGCAAAGCCGAACATATTGGTGATAATTGGCAAATAACCCTTGTGATTTCTAGTATTGAAAAGCATGTTAAGGCTTGCATATGTCTTGATGAACATTTCAATGGATTCATTTCCGTTCATTTCTTTGACACCAAATGCATTACTACTCTGGTTTAACTGTTTTAATTCTATTATTGCACACAAAAAAAATGTCGGCACCAATAGCCTCATGGGCTATGTGCTAAAATATAGAGCGATTGTGCTTAGGGTGTCCTGAGTTTGAGTCCTGGCTTGTGGATCTTTCCTGACCGGAAGGAACACAGATCCTAGGAAAACCAATATAGTCTTTATTAATCCAACAAAAGAGTAAATCCAACAGGGAGAACATAAGGAAGACATATGTATGGAACTGGTAGAACAGACAAAACTGAACTGAAAGGACATTGCTTATAAAGACAGGCTAAAGAAGGAGCTAAGGAGACACACCTGGGAACTAATCAACAATCAAGGAGAGACAGAAACTGGATCACAGGGAAAAACACACACACAGACAAATCCTTAGTACTGAGAGTAGCAGGGTCACATTTTACTAAGGAGGTTCAACCAACTCTTAAATTTGAACTCTGAGTTGACTTACCCTGAAATGGGAAACCACGATTTTTCGGTTACAGAACAGCTGAAATGAATTGGTTTATAATCAACTCTACATTGACTGACTCTGAGTTAAGCGCGTGCGCCACAACTATAAAAAGCCATTATCAATGGAGCGCCGATATTATGATTCACCATGGCAACAGCTCCCGCCAAAAAGCTGTCTGCATACTTCAGACTCAATACAAATGCAATTCTTCTCACGGTTATAATATCACAGGTGAAAACTGGCAGAACGTTGGATTAATGTACTAATAGCTAATCATTTTATGGTATCTCATGGGCAAAAAATTATATAAAATAATAATATTAATAATAATATTTTAAGAGCATTTTTCTTATTTTACAAATGATCAGCCAATAGAGTAAGAAAAATACGGCAATGGCTATTTACACTAAGTGGAATTAACATACTTTCTTAGCGATAGATCCTTTTTACAGTAGGCTAAGTGCAAGTAACTCTAAATGCTATTCACAGAAAAATTGTACAGTGAAAATCGTGATATATTCTATTTACCATGTGAAAGATGCAGTTCTTTGCAACTGTCACAGGGTCTGGTGTTTGTTCCCTGGGTAACCACTAGATGCCCTCATTCCCCACGATCCCTGTCTCCTCATTGCACTCAGCTGTCCCTGTTCATTAATCATTGCACACAGCCAATTCTCCATTAGCATCTTCATTTCCCTGTGTATATATACACTGTCTGTTTTAGTATGTGTTACGGAGTCCTTGTATTGATCACGCCACTTCAGAGTTCTGTTCGTGCTTGTTTGTTTTGTTCTGTTGATTTTTGATTGCCACCTTGGTTTTGACCCCTGCCCGGACTGGATTTGATGTAACGGTTTCCCCTTATTAAAAAGAACACTTACTGCTATTGGATCTACCTGTCCTCTGTTCTTGTGTGGGTATCGTGACAGCAACAGGCTAAGTGTAATAATTAGATGCTAGTTATACTTTATACTGGCAGATACAAACTAAGCCCATGTGCACCTCAAAATTGTTATACATTAATTTTTCGGACTATAAGTCGCACCTGAGTATAAGTCACATCAGTCCAAAAATATGTAATGATGAGGAAAAAAACATATATAAGTCGCCCTGGACTATAAGTCCCATTTATTTAGAGACAAGAACCAAGAGTTCACATTACTATCAACAGCCACGAGAGGGCGCTCTTTGTTTTCAGTGTAGGCTACAGGAGCACAGAGCAGCATAGAGCGCCCTCTCTCAGCTGGAGACGGTAATGTTTTCTCTTGGTTCATGACTCTTAGTTAATTTCTCTTGATTCATGTCAAATTAATTTTGATAAGTCGCACCTGACTATAAGTCGCAGGACCAGTCAAACTATGAAAAAAAGTGTGACTTATAGTCCGGAAAATACAGTAAGTAAAATGCACTTAATTTAGATCCCCCCAGGAAACAAGACTAAGTATCTTATCTCATTTTCTTATATAGAAAATAAATATTTATTTTATAATTTGTTGTTATATTTGTACTTGGAAAAAAAGGAAGAAAAAAAATAAACACTTAGTAGGAAGAGCATTTTTTCCAGCGTGCATCAATGAAGTGTTTAAAAAAGGGGAGGAGACCGAAAGAAACTCTGGGTTTATCGAAGAAAACCTGCTCCTGACCAGGTTAGGTTCATAGAGTAACTGACTCTGAGTAAGAGTTAGCTCTCTTTCAGAAACAGGCTTGACTTACCCTGCTTTCTCGGGTTTGACAAACCTCCCATTCTGAAACAGAAAACCTAGAGTTTCCCTCATTTCAGGGTTAACATACTCAGAGTTTTCACTTAACCTCCTTTGTGAAACAGGCCCCAGGTCATGGCACTCTTTGTTGTGTGATATAATTAATTCAGAATTATTTTGACCAGAATGACTCTATATTTTCAGAATTATTTTAAGTTAGTTACATATGCAATTATCAAAATAATTCATATAATTGTAAAGGCACTCCTGCATTTGTAGCAATGGATGTTTTCTGTGCAATTTTTCAAAGTACAGTATTTCAGGCTGGTTGGAGATTGCAGACTATGACAGTGATGAAGAGAACTAGGCTTCGTAATAATGTGGAACAGAGGGTACCTCTTGAGTTCTGAGGTGATGCTTTTTGTCAGGATGCTTCAGATTTTCTTGGATCCTGGAGATTCTGCCACTCCAATCATTCACTCAGATCATTTCTCAACTCTATCATCTTTCACTGAAAGTCAGTCATCTTTCACAATCATTTAACTTAAGTGTATTATTATTATTATTATTATTATTATTATTATTATTATTTTATTTATTTATTTATT
Source organism: Carassius auratus (assembly GCF_003368295.1). Taxonomy (NCBI): domain Eukaryota; kingdom Metazoa; phylum Chordata; class Actinopteri; order Cypriniformes; family Cyprinidae; genus Carassius; species Carassius auratus. The sequence goes on from NC_039287.1 coordinate 5,773,860, forward strand.
TATTTTGGTAGTTTGAAAAATATTCTTTAAGACTGAAATATATGGATGATACTTCATGGATATTTTGCTCTGTTGGATATATATCACATTTAATGTGAACTTTGTTACAACAGACAGATTAAATGTATAGTTTATAAACCTTAACTTTTTAATTGCTGTTATCATTTACTCAACCTCAAACCTGTGACTGATATTTTGAAATATGCTGGTTATCGAACAGTTGACATTGGTTAATTTCATAATTGATTCTATTTTCTGTGAAATATGGTAAAAGCAGCAATACATAATTACCTATAAATAACCTTTTCATGAGAGACAGCAGGACCCCCCCCCCCCATGAAACACTTGAATGCCAATGAAAAACTGATCCACATTTATAGGTGAATAGAGAAAACGGGCTTCACTGTGTTTGAAAGTTTGAGAAGTCATAGAACTGCACCATTGCATCATAAATCATCTACATAATGTTAATGAATTAATTAAATGTTTTTTTCTTTATTTGTGCAGAGCTGTGTTTGATCTTATGTTGAAAGCTTTTGTAATCTGCTAAATCCCCTGTTCACTGTGGTCTTTTCAGGCCCATTTTATGGTGGATCAAAAATTTGCAGATGAGGAATTAAACATGGAACCAGAGTGAAATAAATATAGGTTGTAGATGATTTACAGCACTTAACCATTTTGTGTTGTTCAAATTCACTACCCTTTCGTTATGTTAGATGAAAACGTCAACTCAATTAAACTGCTGTAAAAATGTATCAGATTCATTTTTATTTTTATTGTTTTTTATATAAATCTGTTAATCAACTTCAGTCCTGATCAAAACTACCAAATGTTTTTTAAAAAGTGTATTTATGCACCTGCTGCCTTTTAATAGTCGTGATACGTGGATTTAAACACTTGCATGCCATCGTGCTGGTCATTTAATGGTGAGAAGAGCAGCAAGCAACACGAGAAAGGTGCTTGACTTGTACTGAAGTTTTAGAAATTATTGTGCAGCTTGACCCCTACAGCAAGCTGCAGCTTATTTGAAGTTGGTATTGCATTTTGGTTCATAATACATTGTATCTTAAATTTGATGCAAAGTAGATTTTTTTTTTACAGGATTTTAAGGTTTTAAACAGGGTTTACCATCAAGAAAAGATGAGCATTTCAAACATAGGCCATCCGTACTTTTCACCATCAAAAGGCAGCAGGTGCATTAACACACTTCTTTTTTTATTGTTTACTCCATGTAGTTCTGAGAGCATGAGGTGCATATTTGGATTTTTTTCAGATACATCAAGGTAAGTGCACAAAGATCTCTCTCACACACTCTCAAAATAAGATTTGTCACCAAAAATCATTCCATTAGCTCAAACACAGAGAAAGTTGTGGCCAAAATAAAACTGAACTTTAGCCCCTAGTGGACGAAAACGTCCCCAACAACGCATAAAGGTTAAGTAGTGAATTGTCCCACAGTAGTTTGCGACAGTGTGCTAATTTTGAAGGCGTGCACAGCTGTTTTCACTCTACATAATTTTCATTTGCCATTTCACACACTAGTTTTAATATGCAAAATGAATTCTAATTTTAATGCTTTATAAGTTGCAAAATTAAAATGAAAATGTATTACAGAAATGATTAGATATGTATAACATGCTCAAGTAAAAACTGTGGCAAAATTATCATTCTTAATTGCATTAACACTCACAGTCAAGACACTTACGATTGCATTTTCATTCAATGTCCCACGATGAATGTAGCAAAATTCAATGTGCATATTGAAAATGAATTCTGAGCCAATCACATCTCCGCCCCCTCACGCCACGTCAATCATTGCATGAACAAGGCAGGGCGTGCAGAAGATCAAGAGACTCAAGATTCGAGAGCATTCAAGTGAGAGAACATGGACAAGACAGTTGGTCCGTGGACGTTTTGATAATTTCGGTTTATGGCTTCAATATTTCATTCGCACTTGTGGGCGGAGCTGAAATGCTTCTTTCATCTGATTGATCGAATCGCTCCACCTTCAGCTCGGTCTTTTCATTCTTTCAGGCAGAATAAGAGTCAGTGCGAGTGCGGCACTGTAATGTCTGAAACCACCACTCACTGTTAATTAGCATAATATTCGAATCAGATGTAGCTGGTTTACCGAATGACCGAATGCAATATTTTGTGTGTACATAGGTACATTTTCGTGTTTCCACACGAACATATTAAGCGGCGGAAGTCTCCGCATTCAGCGCAAATCCCGCCTCGCAGCTGATTTTAAAGTTTTCAAAAGGCATCACATGAGCGTGAACATCACTACAACTATGGAAAAAAATGACCATAATTCAAATGCAGCTCCCATCGGCATTTAAACAGACCTCTGATCGGGCCAATGCTATAACGAAATCTGAGCAGGTCTAAAAACTGAAACTGTTGTTGCTGCACTTTACACTTTGGAAACAAATTGTAAAAAAAAAAAAAAATTTTATAGTAATAAACAACCTGCAGTTTAATGTTTACATTTCTTTCCCTTACTGTACCGAAAATAAACTGAACCGTGACTTTAAAATTTTTGCATACCATTACACCCCTACTCTGAATGCATTTTCAGTGTGCACATTGAATTTAGCTAACATTCATTGCGGGACATTGAATGAAAATGCAATCGTAAGTGTCTTGACTGTGAGTGTTAATACAATTAAGAAAAATAGCATTTGAATGATAATTTTGCAACAGTTTTTGCTTGAACATGTTATACATATCCATATCACCCTGGAGCCCAAGACCGGGACCACTGAAGCTAAGCAGGGCTGAGCCTGGTCAGTACCTGGATGGGAGACCTGAGAGAACTAGGTTGCTGCTGGAAGAGGTGCTAGTGAGGCCAGCTGGGAGTGCTCACCCTGTGGTCTGTGTGGGTCCTAGTGCCCCAGTGTAGTGATGGGGACACTATGCTGTCAACAAGCACCGTCCTTCGGATGAGACGTTAAACCGAGATCCTGACTCTCTGTGGTCATTAAAAATCCCAGGATGTCTTTCAAAAAGAGTAGAAGTGTGACCTCGGCATCCTGGCTAAATTCACCCATTGGCCTCTGACCATCATGGCTTTCTAACAATCCCCACATCTGCTGATTGGCTTTATCACTCTGTCTCCTCTCCACCAGTAAGCTGGTGTGTGGTGGGCATTCTGGCGCACTATGGCTGCCGTCGCATCATCCAGGTGGATGCTGCACACTGGTGGTGGATGAGGAGATACCCCCTGACTATGTAAGCACTTTGAGTGTCTAGAAAAGCACTATATAAATGTAAGGAATTATTATAATTATTATAATTACATATCTAATCACACACACATATATATATATATATATATATATATATATATGTGTGTGTGTGTGTGTGTGTGTGTGTGTGTGTGTGTGTGTGTGTGTGTGTGTGTGAGAGAGAGAGAGAGAGAGTTGTTTGATATTAATTTATATTAAATATTTTTAAGTTAAATGTGTTTTAAATGTAGGCCTACTAAATTGAAAACTTCATCATTACAAATATATTGTTTCAATATAAATGGCATCTAAGTATATTTTAGTTTATCATTTATGCTAGACACCACAGTTTAACCATATTTCAAAGATTATAATATTATGAAGTTAAATATAAAGATAAAAAATGCACTCTCAAGTTCAACTAATTAAGTTGAATATAAATTCAAAGTATAATACTTTTTGGCCATATACGCACTGTAAAATTTCAGGAGTGACAATAAATTCTCATCCTGTATATGTACTGAACATGGCTCACTACCAGAATTGTGATGATCAATATTGTAGTAACCATAACAACTTTCTGTTGTCTGGTGTGTTTGAAATACATTATTTTTGATAAAAGGAGTATCACAGCAACCGACATAATAAATGTGCAAAAATTAAAGAGCTCTGAAATGTTTAGTCGGGCCTCTGTGAAGTTCTGAAGGTGTTTCCCCTGGCAACCAATAGCGTGTCCTACCATCATGGCCGACCTGCTCAGACCCCTCCCAAATCAACAAAAATCGGCACGTGACTTCTCACTCTCAATAAGACCCAGTGACATAGAAAGCATCCTCTTGTGCTGCGTTCACACCAAACACAAATAGAGCATCTGGCACGAATAATTTCAATGATAAGTCAATGTAAAGGCACGTTTACGCGCATATCGGCGTGGTAGACGCGAATTCGCCTCATTTGCACATCTAGTTACATGAGATTCTGAGTTATGAAAAGGACCATTGCAAGCTGAGAGCAACAGGCTTTTGTGGGGGAAAATTGTCAGTAATACCCCCACCTTGCGCAGCTGTACCCGAGTGTCCCTGGGACATCAGTGCGGTTGGAGCGCGTCTTCTCAACAGCTGGACATATAGTGAATAAAAAACGCTCTGCTCTGGACCCCGAAAATATTCCTGTCCAATAAATTGTAATGTCCCTAGCCTTTTTGCGCGTTTTATGCCTGCCTAGTGCCGCCTAGCCTAAGTGTTGGTTACGTTCAATAAATAAAAACACACTTTCTGTTTAGCTCTCGAGCCTCTTGCGGAAGCCATTCGCAAGAATCAGAATATTCAGGGAGTCAAAATTAATGAGTCTACACATAAGCTTCTGCTTTACGCGGATGACATTTTGTGGCTTGCTTCGGATCCAGCCAGATCAGTCCCAGCATTATTGGACGTTATTAATTCATTCTCAAAGATATCAGGGTATAAAGTTAACTGGTCCAAGTCAGAGGCCCTTCCATTGACGTTATACTGTCCAAAAACTTTATTTCAGGCAGGGCTGTTTCAGTGGCCTAGTGAAGGCATAAAATATCTTGATATTCTCTTTCCTCACCAAATTGATAAAATAATCTAAAAGAATTTGAATCCACTCTTTAATAAAATTTCATTGGATACAGATAGATGGTCATCACTATTTTTATCATTATGGGGAAAGGTCAACGAGAATATAATACGAAAATAATGGGTTTGGGGCATGAAGCTGCTATCTTTTATGCAATGTTATTTTAACAGACAGTTACCATATCTTATGCAACAATGTTAACTTGGTCGGCAGATTTGAACTTTGATGTTACACATAAAGAATGGGATCGTATCTGTGAAAACATTAAGAGGGTTTCAAGAGACATTAAAATTAGACTAATACAGTTTAAGATCCTTAATCGATTTTACTGGACTCCGACTCGGTTGTTTAGGCTGAAGCTGAGAGATAATGCAGACTGCTGGAAGTGCTGTAGTTCAGAACGGTCTCTGTTTCATTTGCTTTGGGAATGTCCCATGATTCAGAATTTTTGGCTAAAGATTCATGATCGCATTGAAAATATTACCCGGACTAGTCTGGAGTTCTGTCCGAGGTTGTATGTTTTAAATGATCCACAGATGACATCGAACTGTGGAGCAGCGGACTTTATTCAGACTAGTATAATGGTAGGAAAACAAAAAATAATGAGAAACTGGAAGAACCCGGGGTAGCCCTCTTTTCAGGAGTGGAGAACGGAACTGGCAAAAGTGGCATCATACGAAAAAATTTATTTCATTATTAATGACAGGACAGAAAAATATGTGGCGAAATGGGGAAAATATGTGCAATATATTGCTACTAGATGAGAATGTGGTGCCTGTTGAAAAATTTATATTTGTTTTACTTATTTGTATTTACTTTTTTTTTTGTAGTCTTATATGATTTTTATTATTTCTTTTTGTTTATTTTTATTTATTTGTGTACATTTAAAATGTATCATCACTATGGGATACATGTCAATATGTTAATTGTGAAGTTGACTACAATGTTGATTTTTTTGTAATAGTGATGTTTAAAAACTTATTAAAAATACTAATTATAAAAAAATTAAAAATAAATAAACACACACACACATGGCCTGTTCTCAAGTCCATTTAAAGTTTAATTTTTTTAACAGTTGTTTGAAATTGGAGATGTTGGAGATGAATTTGATTACTGTGCACTGAGGACATAATAAAATTGAATGCATATATCAATAAAAAGTTGTAAAATACAAAATAGTATTTCTCATGTTAAAGTCACAAAGAGGCATAAATATACAATTTAAGCCATATCTTTTTTTAGACATATATACATATATATTCTATTATATTATATGTACTTCTTTTTCAGAATGGTCAACACATTAGCTTAGTTATTAACTCTTTAAGAAATCATGATGAAAAAGTTAAATAAAATCAAGTGTTTCTCCTCAAGTAGATGTCCTCTTTTCTTACATAGTTTGACATTTTGTATGCCATGTACATATTGGCATTTTGCCAGATCATTAAGATATCATTGTGTCTCCCCATACAAGTGTATTTTGCTCTAACTTGTTCTGATGGCCACAAAAATATAATTTTAAAATAGTTTAATTACATTTCCAGAATCTTCAATCAGTGCATTTTGCAATGATGTGTTTCAGGCACCTCAACGCTGTTTGTTCTGGACTGTTTGCTAACAATGACATAATGTTCACCTCACAGACAAAAAAGCAATCTGTGCAAGGGTAATGCTGGTACTTTACACCACATTGTGCTGCCATAAAGCGAGAAGGCACTCGAGCAGCTGGTCTGCTAGCTATTACAGTTCTCAGGGCACGTTAGGAGAGCACAGGCTTTTGAACAAAGCATGAGTTGATATCACCCTGGCACAGCATCACCCCTTTGAGGCCACGAACAGCTAGACTGAGCCTAAAATTAATTTAAGGAAGAAGTTAATGCACAGAGACTCTAGACAGTGAGTTGCAGCTGTTGTGAGGTTTGAACCTTTCTCAATATAATAAGTAGCTTTTGGTCCCTGGAGCCTCCATTATCTATTCAGAGGTGATATTTAGAGGGAGTGCGAGGTGAATATTGAATTTATTCCAGCAGATGACCAAGGTATGTTTCGATCTATAGGAATTGAGCACTTAAGTAATAACCTGGCCTTGGAACATCTTGGAGGCTGCATTTCAATCAGAAAAATATGGATTTTTGCTTCGCTAGGGGAAGGAGATGCTTAAAGATGTCAGGAATGAGATTCATTATTTGTGTATATTTACATGATATCATTCTGGTTGTAGAAATGCGTATGCTGAGTGTAATTTCAACACTTTCTCAAGTAATCTTCACTTTATTGGCTTCACTTTAATGTCAGTGATGTTAAATCTTGTGGGCTTTTGCGTGTTTTATATGAGAAAAATTTAACATTATCACAATATAAAAGCAATTTATTATACGTGCTAAAGCATATGGCTTCAAAAGACAAACAAAAATAAATAAAAGTTATTTCATATTTTTCTCGTTTTCAAACTATAAAAGGTGCCATCTGTAATGTTTGGCAAAAAAAATCAAGTCATACTCCACATTCCATACCAGATGGGGCAGTATGCCTCAATAAAGTGAATTCTAGAGTAACAAACGAGAAACGGCATAGTCTCTATGCTCCGCCCCTACTTTCACAACAACACTACAGCCATAGCCGAAGTCTAACTGTGCGTTCACACCGCCGGCGTCTAGAGCGTCTAAAATCGCTCTTGCCGCTCTGCTCACGACGCTGCAGAAAGATTTGTGAGCGCTCAGACTCTCTAACGTAGATCGAATGCTTATTTTGTATTTAAAGCGGCCGCAAAGCAAACAAACTTGTTGATCTTGTGCAGACTAACCACAAGGAGTTATAACCTCATTAAATATTGTTGTGGACGAAATATTAGGATCATTTACTTAAAATGAACAATCTCAGACACCTTGGTCCACGTATCACTTTTAATTGATTTTTTTTATGTCCCTGTAGGCAAACAGGGGGACACATCATAGATTAATACAAACGCTAAACAGCAATAATCAACCTGTCCTTTATTCTGCTTGAGAACTAATGTGCCAACTCTCAAGCATTCACCGTGAAACACACGCAATTGACTCTTTTCACACGCTTTCACGCCACACATCAATTTTTTTCACGCACAGAAAAACCACGAAGCAAAGAGGACACGGAGACCAACAGACTAGACAGAGCAGGATAGTTATGATACATAGGGCTGTGCAAAAAATCGAATGCAATTTTCATGCACCTCTCATCAGTAAAGACGCTCCTGTAATTAGAAGTATATCTCCAGCCTGTGCGTTCAGATCAGGGTTGCCAGGTTTTCACAACAAATCCTGCCCAGTTGCTTCTAAAACTAGTCCAAAACTAGCCCAATCGCGTTTCCGGGAGTTTCCCCGATAAAAATTGCTTCCCTGGGTTAAGATATACATTTTTGGGAAGGGTTTCCCTGGTAAAATGAGCATTTTAGGGGCTAAATATCACGTTATTGGTATTGGGATTGCTTCAAACCGCGGACATGAAAAACAACCGCAGACTTGGCAACACTGGTTTAGGTGGAGCGGCAGTTACTGCACAGAGCCTTAGTCTACCGACAACTAACACAAAATCGCTTTCAAAATCGACAAAGAATCGCCTGCGATTTTAACATCGATGTTGTGTAGATTGTCAGTGAATTACGGCTCTGTGTAGTAAATGCCAACCAGTGTTGCCAGGTCTGTGGTGGTTGTTTTTCATGTCCGCTGGTCACAGCGACCCCAATACAAATAACATGATATTTAGCCCCTAAAATGCGAATTATACCAAGGCAACTCTGCTAAAAAAACTATATTTTAACCCCGGGAAGCAATGTTTTATCGGGGAACCTTCTGGAAGCGAGATTGGGCTAGTTTTGAGAAGCAACTGGGCAGGGTTTGTTGTGAAAACCTGGCAATCCTGATCTGAACACATGTGCTGGAGATATACTCCTAATTACAGGAGCGTCTTTACTGATGAGATGTACATGAGTAAAGACATGCACAGCCCTATATAATAAAATGGGTAACGCTAAGTTATAGCTAGCTAATTATCAAACGCAGCTACGGTTAGCCATCGCTAACATTAGCACGTTTATCGAACAGCCTTCGATACATTTCTATGTTATAACTTCCCGAAAACAAATACACAAACATATAAAACAAACTTCTAGCGAAATACTAACAGCATCTAACTTGCAAGTTCGGAGTCGAACCTCATTTCTTTCAGGTCCATCAGTTGTCTCCAGCGATTAAAAGCAGTGCCGATGTTTACTCTGGTATTCTTATCGGATTTGATTTGTGATTCCGAGCGCGGTTGTTTCCCTGTAGCGGGTGTTGGTCTCTTGCCAAGGGCTTCAGCTATCCTTCCGCTCTCTTCTCTGAACTGAAAGTAGTGGGCTGTACTTTCCACACGATTGACATCAGGTTCAGGTACGCCCTGCGAGTTATTCGTGTATTGCAGGTTGGCTGGTGGTTATGTTGCCCGCATACCGCCTCCCACGGCCGAAACTGGTATTACAACACCTGTCGGGCCGGGGCTAGTAATGCTAATGCTAATTAAGGTTGATATCTCTGCAGCACTATAACTTGACATTTTTTTAATGACATCATCGCCCTTATTTCTTCTCATTCTTTGGATGCGTGTAGGTCATGTTATGGATATTTTTACCTCAATTTCTGCATATGGCACCTTTAAGTCTTATATAATAAAATGATATAAAAAGTCTTGTTTATCAAAATTAAGTGAGTTTAAACTTTAACAAGAAAGATGTGTATGATATACTAAGATCAGAAAAATGTTAATTCTAAAGGATTTATTTATTTATTTATTTTTATTTTTCTGGCCCTATGTTTTTTATATTTTTTTCAACAAGCAAGGTAAGACAAGCCAAATTTATTTATAGAGCACATTTCATACACAATGTTAATTTAAATTGCTTTACATGAAAGTAAAATAATCATTACAAAAAAAAATAAAATAAAAAAATAATAATATTCACAAAAATAAAAAAAAGGAATTGAAACTGAAAATGATTAAAGGCATTTTGAGTTGCATAAAATACAGTACAATTCATAAAATACAATGCAATTAGTTCGGACATTGCATAGTGTTCATTGAATAAATGCACAGCTAAACAGATGATTTTTGAGTCTAGATTTAAAAGTAGCTAATGCTTTAGCATATCTGATTTCTTCTGGAAGCTGATTCCAACTGCGGGCAGCATAATAATTAAAAGCAGATTCCCCTTGTTATGTGTGAACTTACTCGATCCTAATAATCTGAGTGGTATGTTAGGTTTATCTTCAGTGAGCATATATGCAATGTATTTCGGTCCTAGGTCATTGAGTGATTTATAAACGAGTAAAAATACTTTAAAATCAATCCTAAATGTAACTGGAAGCCAGAGTAATTACCTGAGGACTGGTGTGATATGCTCAGATTTTCTGGTTCTTGTCATAATTCTGGCAACTGTTAATTTCATTAAAGCATTGGCGGAGGGAGTCAGTGGAGCTGTAGTCGCATGGTAATAAGGCTAAATAAATTTGGGTATCATCAGCATAGCTGTGATATGCAATTTGGTTATTTCTCATTATTTTACTTAGTGGGAGCATATTCAGGCTAAACAAGAGCGGTGCAAGGACTGAGCCTTGTGGGACTCTGCATGTCATGGACGTCCACTTAGACTTACTGTATGCTCTCCTATAACAACTTCTCCCTTCTAAGTATAACCTGAACCATATGACTACCATCCCAGAAAGCCTGACCCAGTTTTTCAGTCTCTGTAGAAGTATGTTATGATCGACAGTGTCAAACGCAGAACTGAAATCTAGTAATACCAACACAGTCTCTGTGCTGCAATGTGCTGTGAGGACAGAAACTAGAAAATTTAAACTGAAAATTTTCCAAGTATCTATTTGAGTATAAGTATTTGTTCAGCTGATTGAAAACTACATTTTCTATAATTTTGCCTATAAAAGGATTGATTTGATATTGGTCTATAATTGCTCAAAAAGGTGTTATCAAAATTGCTCTTTTTCAGAAGAGGTTTAACAACTGCAGTTTACAGCAAGTTTGGAAAAGTCCCAGAAAGAAGTGAGACGTTTGCCACTTCTAAAAGAGATTAAATGCTAAATAGTTTAGCGCACTTTTGAAATAAGATTTGGTAAGTGTGTCAAGATAGCAGGTAGATGATTTTAGGGGCTGTAATCAATTGTTTCAAAAATAGACGTAGTATTTTATTTTTGATATTGTGGTCGAAAACAGTCTGAGTGTTATTTAAGTTACTGTTTATAAGGTTTGGGAATGAACTCTGTCTAGCTGTGGCTATTTCCACGTTGATAGCATGAAGGCTGTCTTTACAGATGCTATAGTGAATTTCAAGTTTAGTCTTCCTCTACATCTGCTCAGATTTTCTGCATTGTATTTTCATACTCTGTACTGCTATTGATTTCCTCCAAACTGATTTCTGTCTGTCAGTCTTCTTACTGACTATTTCAGGAGCAATATCATCAATAACATACTTATCTTTTGAGTTAAAGGAATCAAGAAGAAGATCAACAGAGTCTCCAGAAATGTTTGGTGTTAAAGATATAGCCTCCATTAATAATTAATGCATTTCTTTCTGACAGAGACAGATCTAGATACAGTGGTAACAGAGATCAATATCTCAAAGAAAATACAGAAATTATCATATATCCATGATGGATGAAATGTTGAGACTTTTACTGATTATTAAACCGAGCGTATGTCCCTTATTGTGTGTAGGTGTCAGGTATCGGTAAGGGAGGAACTCAGGTGCAGACAGGGATTCTCAAACAAAGGGTTTATTACAAAAAGGGGAAACAAAAACCCACGAGGGGGAAAACACGGAGCAAGGTAAAGACTAAATAACTAAAACAGGACTGGACTAACAAGATAAACAAGGACTCTAAATACTAACTATAAACAAACACTCACGGTAATACAAACACTTCTTTAAGGAACAATCACAGAGTGGAACAATCACAATCACAGGTACAAATCTCAATGACAATGAACCGACGCAAGACAGAGCACACTAGGAGATCTAAATAGGGGTACTAATCAAGACACGACAGGTGTTACAGATAGGACAATCAAGACACGACTAGGTTAACAAGGGGGGCGGGGCAAGGGAACGAGACAACACAAGCACATGGCCCAAAGACAAGGCCATGCGCTTGTACACAAAACATGGGTCTGTCATGATCCTGCCTCAAGACTAGGAAAAATCAAGGACACGAGGGCAGAATCATGACAGAACCCCTCCCTTAAGGAGCGGCTTCCAGACGCTCCTCAAGGGAACATCAAACACGGGACACGACTGACATGACAGACTGGGACACAGACACAAACCAACAGGACATGACAAATAACAACAAAGGCAAACATGAGTACACAACGGCAGGGTTGGGGTGACAAATCAAAAAAAACAAACAGGGAAGGGGAGGGGGCGGGACCACAAAGTTCATGGGGGACAGACCAGGGCGGGTGGGTGGGGTAGGAATCTTAGGAGGACAGGACAAAGGCTGACGACGGGGGGTACGGGCAGGTCTGGGTGGTGAGGGGCGGGGAGGGGTCTCGGAACAACTGACCGGGGGCATGACGGGAGCAGACAAGGGACGCGGGGCAACACTTACGGGACGCGGGGCAAGACTTACGGGACGCGGGGAGACGACATCTACTGGACACGGGGGGACAACAGGACACGGGACACCTACGGGACACGGGGCAACATTAACGGGACACGGGGCCACATCAACAGGACTCGGGGACACATCAACCGGACACGGGGACACATCAACCGGACACGGGGACACATCAACCGGACACGGGGACACATCAACCGGACACGGGGAGACAACGGCTGGACACTTAGGACTTCTGGGGACAGGGTCAGGGGACAAAACAGGACTGACGGGGACTTCTAAAATTTGGACAAGACGGGACAAATAATCAGAAAAGGCTTTAGCAGCAAGGATAATAGGCATCTCCTTATGAGAAGAGACCGACTGTACAAGAGTCTTTGCTGCAGAGTCGGCCGCGGCTCTCTCCTCCGCTCTCACGACTGCAGCTCTCTTCTTTGCCGGCTCGGGCACGCTCACCGCTGCTGGCTCGGGCACGCCCACCGCTGCTGGCTCGGGCACGCCCACCGCTGCTGGCTCGGGCACGCCCACCGCTGCTGGCTCGGGCACGCTCACCGCTGCTGGCTCGGGCACGCCAGCGCTCACCGCTGCTGGCACGGGCACGCCAGCTCTCTCCGCTGCTGGCACGGGCACGCCAGCGCTCACCGCTGCTGGCACGGGCACGCCAGCTCTCTCCGCTGCTGGCACGGGCACGCCAGCGCTCACCGCTGCTGGCTCAGGCACGCTCACCGCTGCTGGCTCGGGAGGAGACAGGGTCACAGGACCGGCAGGCCCCTTCTTCTTCCTCTTCCTCCTCGGGCGCGGTGCAGAGGCTACAGCTGGGTCAGAGGCGGGTTGGGGGAGTTTGGTCTCCGACAGGGCAGACTCGGACGCCGAAGACTCTGAAGCCGACTCCCATGAAAACCGTCTCCCTCGCTTGTTGGGGAGACTGAAGGTAGTGGGAGGTGCCTCAGGACTCTGGGGGGGACTTGCCTGATCCCCCAGGGTTGCCACGGCCAGGACACGACCCTCTGGGACCGTGGGCAGCTGGGTAGGTGGGGACCTCTGGGGCTCCTCCTCTCGCCCGCTCGCTCCGGAACGACCTCCCCTGGTCCCCCGGAACACCACAAGGCGAGAGCCCTCAAAACAATCTCGCATGGCTGGCTGATGCCATCCAGCATTGCCTCCTGTCTGCTGAGTTCCATTGTGGTCGGTTCATTCTGTCAGGTATTGGTAAGGGAGGAACTCAGGTGCAGACAGGGATTCTCAAACAAAGGGTTTATTACAAAAAGGGGAAACAAAAACCCACGAGGGGGAAAACACGGAGCAAGGTAAAGACTAAATAACTAAAACAGGACTGGACTAACAAGATAAACAAGGACTCTAAATACTAACTATAAACAAACACTCACGGTAATACAAACACTTCTTTAAGGAACAATCACAGAGTGGAACAATCACAATCACAGGTACAAATCTCAATGACAATGAACCGACGCAAGACAGAGCACACTAGGAGATCTAAATAGGGGTACTAATCAAGACACGACAGGTGTTACAGATAGGACAATCAAGACACGACTAGGTTAACAAGGGGGGCGGGGCAAGGGAACGAGACAACACAAGCACATGGCCCAAAGACAAGGCCATGCGCTTGTACACAAAACATGGGTCTGTCATGATCCTGCCTCAAGACTAGGAAAAATCAAGGACACGAGGGCAGAATCATGACAGTAGGTGTATGCACATGCTGAATCAGGTCCAAACTGTTTTAAAAAGTTATCATTTATTTTGTATTTTTGTCTTCTGCATTATCTATGTAAATATTAAAATCCCCTACAATAGCAAAATAGTCAAACTCTGAGAAAATCAGTGATAACATCTCTTTGAACTCTTCAACAAAAACTGGAGAGTATTTTGGAGGCCTGTAAATAATGATAAACAGAAGGTGTGGAGCACCTTTCAACACAATCCCTAGCTATTCAAAAGACAAGTACTGACCAAATGACACTTGCTTGCATTGATATACATCTTTAAATAGAGCAGCTACACCTCCACCTCTTCAAACAGTCCTGCAGACACTCATAAATGTTAGAAGGGGTTGTTTCACTGAGGACTGTTGCACTGTAGCTGGCTCCTAGCAATGTTTCATTTAGAAACATACATTCCATATTGTATGTGGTTATTAAGTCATAGATAAAAAAATATAAATTTTTTAGTGAGCAAATGTTTTAATGGTAACTTTATGTCAGTGCTTTGTGTCTTTACAGCAATCTTAGGCTGCAGATTAGATGAGTTAGCGTTTTGGCTTGAGAAGGCCTTAGACTTTCCATCACGTGATAAAATAGGAATAGAAAAAGCTACAGGCACACTGGTTTTCTGCTTGTTCTTTAAACATTTGTGAATGTTGCTGCTATTATAGCGGAAACCATGCAACAAGTATATTCAACATAAACTATTTTCTCTCTCTTCTGTTTGAATGTAGGCGGTTGTTTTCCCATCTCTGGAATGTAAGCTACTTGCAGGGGGAGGCAAAGTCTTCTTTTTGTAGTATTATTCCAGTTCTAAAGAGTTTTTAGTTTTAGTGTTTGTGCCAAAAATCTGTTTGAGCACTGTGCTGATCTGCTGAAGTAAAAATCTTAGAAAAATCATAGAAAAGTACAGAAATAAGGAGCAAAGTCCAAAACAGTAAGCAAGATTGTCCGAAATGCTAGCAAAGCCGGAAGCTGTAATGGTAATGAAGACAGAAGCTGTCACGGATGCAAAGCCGGAAGCACACAATTCACTCAGGATTCACTCTTCTGTCTTGATTTACTATTCAGAAAATCCTTTACCTAATTAAAAAATTACAACTATTTGTAGTAGTATCACCAAATCTTGTATTCAGTCTTTTTACAGCTTGTTTTCTTGTGCAATGTTTTTTTTTTTTTTTTATTTGAGGAGCGAGAGGGTCCGTGGAGGTTCTTATGGTCCGTGATGACTGTGAACAGGTGATTGGCTCCCTCCAGCCAGTGCCGCCATTCATCCAGAGCTAGCTTGATGGCCAACAACTCCCGGTTACCAATGTCATAGTTTTGCTCCGTTGGGGAGCGTTTCTTGGAAAAGTAGGCAGAAGGCTGGATGCATGGAATCTCACTGAACTGCTGCGACAGCACGGCTCCAACACCAGTGGGGAGGCGTCCACTTCTCTCACAAAAGGAGTCCTGGGATCTGGGTGGTGACGGATGGGAGCTGTGCTGTAGGCCTTCTTGAGTGCCTGGAAGGCTTCATGGGCATTGGAACTCCAGGACAAGGACTTGGGCTTTCCTTGAAAGAAGGAGGTTAATGGAGCTGTATGAAACGTTGATAGAAGTTAGCAAATCCTAAGAACCTCTGGAGTTCCTTTACCGACTGAGGAACGGGCCACACAGGATGGATGTATTCCTACATAGCTTTGCACTCAACGGACAACGGGTATACTCTACCCATGGGGAGTTTTGCTTTAGGCAGCAGGTCGATGGCACAGTCCCATGGCCTATGAGGTGGTAAGTGGGTGGCTGCCTGCTAGCTGAAGGCATCCTGAAACACCACGTAATCAGATGGGATCAGAGCCACATTTGGCTCAGGGCTCTCGATGAGAGTGGAAGCAATCTGACAGACCGGTGACTGGAGTGACGGACATGGAAGAGCAGTGAGACAGTGTTGGTGGCAGAACTGGCTCCAGGGTGTACATAACTTGTATGGTGTACTCACTTGTAGATGTCTCTCCCTGACGCAACCGCAGCAGTTGATCGGAGAGTCAGATCTCACCAGCAGCGGAGCTGAATTCCTCCTATTTATGACATCATATGAAATCAGAAATGCTACCTTTGTAAGGTCCGTTGAGAACCTCTGTGGTTGTGACTTGATATACAATGAGACTTGTAACAGAAAGCATTTCCCTGATAAAGTTGTAGACAGACACAAATCAGGAAATGGATACAAAATAAATAAATAAATAAATCAAAGGCTTCATCAATTGCTAAGAGTAGATTGAAGCCCATTATTATGAAGTGGGAGGTATTTGGTACAACACAGACTCTTCAGGACGTCTCTCCAAATTGGATGAAAAAGCCAGCAGGAACCCAGTCATAGAAGTGACCAAGAGGCCTACATCAACTCTGAAGCAGTTGCAGGAATTTATGGCAAAGATTGGTAAACGTTGGTCGTAACAGAAAACACACTCTGTGATGATCATGCAGAATTTCTGACTGTGATGAGTGGGGCGGGACCAAGAGCTGTGGGAACAGGTCGAGGCCGGTGGAGTCATTTGGAAATCAGCGATACCTACGCCACTCACCGGTCTCGAGTCCCACGGAGGAGCTCCGGAAGTATAAAGAGGAGGAGTTACGACAGAGAAGGATGAGAAAGGACCTGGCCTGGGTTTAATTTTGTATTTTGGTTTTGTTTGTGCGCGGCAGTTGTCCATGAGGGGCTGTTGCGCTGTTTTGTGTTTATTTGGTTATTAAAGTTTTCATTTAAATGTTCGCCGATTCCCGCCTCCTTCTTCCCGTAACTACAAAGGTTTTAATAAATTGTAACACTGACACTGTCAGAAAATTTCCTTAGGCTATCTATGGTCACACGAACACAAGACAACGACCACCTTTGAATCTCACTCACTGTACGATATAGGACCACCGTTAAGGAGCTATGGTCACAGATATTGCAATGATTGTTTCGCAGTGACAATCTTTTTATCTGGGACAACCGCAAACTATGCATTGTATAGAAGGCATTACATATGGATTACCAGTGAGTAACAAATTACATTTTGAAGTGTCTGTCTAAGCTATCATATGGCGTGGAAAATAATATATATATATATATATATATATATATATATATATATATATATATAATTTTTATTTTATTTTTTTACTTTTTACTTTTATAGTGGTTTTGATTACTTTTTTAAGCTTGCATTTCTCCATTTGTGTGCCACAGAAGAAAGAAAGTTTGGAACAACATGAGAATGAGTAAATAAATAATGACAGTGCTTTCTTTTTGTAGGTTCAAGCAGAAACATAGTGAGGAATCTGTGACAGAAGCCATGTTGTTGTGCAGCTCTGACTGCACAACAACATGCAGGATGGAGGGCAGTGATAAGCAGAAGTGATCATCCTGTCATTTACTCTTGATCTCTCAGTGAGTGTATTGTGAGTCTTCAGAGCCTTTCATCCTTGAGGATAAAGTCACAGAGATCTAACAAAGTCTTGTGCAGACTAAAACTAATACCATAAAAAAAACTGTTAAATTTAATTTAAATTTAATTTATGCATTTATCAGACGCTTTTATCCAAAGCGACTTACAGTGCATTCAGGCTGTCAATTTTTACCTACTTTTTTTTTTTTTATGTACTTCAGATTTTTGCATTTGTTGATTTACCAGAATAAAGTGAATATGCCACTGATATGACTGGACATTTCATCACATATGTATGCAATAAATAAATTAATAATAATAATAATTCAGACAGGAACCACTTTGGCAAGTTTACTTGAGTTTATTGAACACAATTTATCTTTGGCGGTATGGTTCCTTATGGGGGTTCTTGCTCCCAGAATAATTGAACATACAAGAGCTTTAACATTAACCCCCAAAACATAATGAGAGGTATTACTGCCTGAAGAAGAACCCCCAAACACCAACCTTGTTCCAATCCTGCAAAGAGAAAAGATAGTGTTATTGAGACATCCTTAATGTAGCCTACTGGCTAGCGAAGGGGTATTCTCCCTTCTAATGATGCAGAAAATAGTGGGTCTTTCTATAATTAAGGTAGCTGGTAATAGCAGCAAAGGGTATTTTCTCCAGCAGGAGAACCGCAAATGAGCAGCATGTCCCTGAGCTTGGTATGAGTCGTGGGAGAGTAGCGTTTTCTTGTTTCCTTCCTGAAAAAGAGAAATATAATGTTACAGAGATGTCCTTAATGCATCCTATGGTAGGAGAGGGGTATTCTCCCCTCTATAATGCAAGGGAGAGAATAGCAAGTAGCAGGGGTGTTCATCCTCTGCTGAAGGATGAACAGCAGTCCCCTGCAGCAATAGCAGCAAAGGGTGTTCTCTCCAGCTGGAGAAAACAGCAGTCCCTTTCTTCTGAGGGGGAGTTTGTCCCTCTCAGAATAAAGAGACTGCTGTTCTCTCCAGCTGTCCCTTCAGGTAACAGTGACCCCCTCAGGTATCATGGCAAGAGAGAAAACAGCAGCCCCTTTTCCTTTATATATATATATATTTTTTTTTTCTCTCATCTCCTTATTCTACTTCTCCATTAAAGTTATCTATTTCCTTCTCATCCTCCTCTTCATTCTTCTCATCCTCGTCCTCATTCTCCTCTTTCCCTTGTAGTCAGAGTCGTATTTTATTTATTATTAAATGTATGTAGTACGAAATATCCACTGGTTATAACCAACGTTTCTATATTTAGCTGTAGATCATGCTGTAGACCATAACTCTGCTTAAGAAGCCTGTCCAAAATCGGTTCATGAGGTGAAAAGACATGTTAGCCGGACACTCTGCTCCTGTTAATGGCACTCACGCGGTGCTCGCATACTTATCACTCTGAAGTAAATAAAATGCAGATTTGACAAATACGCAGGCGTTTCAGAACATTTTGTGATCACAGATACTCTACACTGCTTTATACGGTGCCATTTATTTCAAGAATAAAGTTCACATGATCATATGTTTTTTTTTTTTTTTTAATGCTAATACAAAGGGGTATATACACTTTGATCGGTGTAGGATGATGACGTGACTCAATACAACAGCTCACTACATTAAAAGATTTTACCATTCTAAACGCAGATTTGTGGCTATTATTGGAACTGAAATGTTAAATAAACCCGAAACACGCGTGATCATTGTCATGTGGTGAGTCTGGCCAATCGTGAACAGCTGTGTCGTCATCAGCGCTCCCGCAGTCACTCTGGAGAAACTGCAGGCTGAATCAGCCAGCTGCTCTCGAAACATCACACGTGATGGTCATGTGGGTCGGCACAATCTTAGTCTGACAATATTCTACGGTATGCACTGCTTCAGTCAGATTGCGACTGGTTTGCACAGTGCTGGTGAGTCGAACACACTTGATGCTCAGCGAGTCAGCTGCCTAAGATCGGATGCAGCCAGTACTTCTCACTAGTGATTCCCAATGGTTTAAGAGGATGGTTAGTCCTTGTCGCCCTCTGTTGTTCAGAGAAAGGTACACCAGTGTTCTTACACCCTGGATTAAACCCAGTGTGTTGGAGTAGTCGGATAAGTTGATGAAAGCATCTCCCATAGATGAGCCTGAAGCAGCAGATGTTAATGTCGACAGCCTTGACCACAGATTAACAAGGCTCATGGGTATATTTAACTGTGTTACCGGTGTGGTAATATGATAGCATGCCTCGTAACGTAACTGAACAATAGCTTTTACGATAAGCAATGTCTGAAGAACGTTCGCCAAAATAGCACTAGGCAATACAAAATTAGATAACTTGCTTAGCTTCGTGAAGACGTCCGGAGATAAATTAAAGTTGAAATTGCCAGTTGTTCGTGGATGCTTACATTTTGTTGAATATATAGCTTCTTCCAGCGGGTAGCAGATCTTGTGTAAAGTTGTGAGTCGGTCGTATTGGTACACTCTTACGATAAATCGCGTGCGAAGTATATATAAAGAGCTCGCTCATATCAATTATGTCCTTTGCTTGACAAACAACATGGCAAAATTGCTTAAATTCACGACTGAAATCTGGTGAGATACTCAGCGGGAATCCTGCCAAAACCTGATTTAACGGTTCCAGTGGAGATAGATTCGCCGTCTGATAGTTCCTGAGCAAGCAATGGCTCTCGTGAGTAGTTCGAGCCTTTGCGAGCCGTTGAGCGTACTTACCGAGCTGTAGTGCCATATATATATATGTCCCGTGTCTAATAGGAGAGTGGTTGTGATCGGAGTGATTTGACAGCTGACCGCATCAGCTGTTCACAGCCTTGCCTCCATGGCTTGACTGAACTAACGCTGCGCTCGATTCATAAATTAAATGTACCAATATTTTCTTTAGTGTTTTAAAGTAGTATTAATTTCTTTCAAATTTGTTATATTGTTGAATCCTGTGGTCATTTCAATCAGAATTACAGTGCAAACTGTGAATGTATTATAATCTATTATAGTTTCAAAATGACACAACTGTTACATTTGAAGTATTAAATTACAATAAAAGTAAAGTTTCTCAAAGCCCTGATGTGACTGAGCAGGAGTTCTTCATTCAGTGTCCTACAAATGTCAATGGTCCTGCTACTCTCAGTAAGAGCAAATGCCATATTCTGAACATCTGACTCATTATAAAAACCTCTCACGGAACTCAGATGAGGTTTTGGACATTTTAAAAGAGAACACATTAAATGCCAGGTTGGAAGGTCTCTGTGTCATGAGATTTCAAAGCTTTTTCGAAACCAAATTGATCAATAAAGGCAGCCCAATTCATATTGCTTTTCTGCACCTGTACTGAGGATATAAATGTCATCAGTGTAAAGGTTGGGTTTGGATGCTTTATGGAGTCATCAGCCGAAGTGCTTCTCCTAGATGCTGATTGTAAGGTTTAATTTGAAGTGGACTGCATCCAAAGAGAGCTGATGAAATTGAACGTGGGCTGGACTGGATGACTGGTCTAAATCCTTTCATTAATATATATTTACATTTAAGTCGTATCACTTGAATCATTTAGTAACATTAATGGCATAATACCCCCCCCCCCCCCCAAAAAAAAAAAACTGCAGTGTGATTATTTAAAGCAGCAAAAGTAATGAGCTTTGTTTTTCACTAGATTAAGAATACTGCTGCATTAAATTAGGCAAATCAATTCAATGTTTTTTTTTTTTTTTTTTTTGGTTTTAAGTTGTAAGTAAGGCACTTTTCTATTCTGCTTTATGTTATTGAATTTATACTTATGGGGAAGATGTTGTATTATTGCTAGTAAATGATTCATGTGACATGACTTCAAAATTTGTATCAGTTAAATATGTATTAACACCTTCCATTGATAGAAATAACTTTCTGCCAGTGCAGGAATTCAAGTGGATCTAAGAAAAAAATAAAAGATAAAATAAAAATAAAATAAAATCGACATGGAATTCAACTGGAACTCAAATATATATATTCCTTTTTTTTTTTTTTTTTTTTTTTTTTTTTTTTGTGTAATGCCAATAAAGAAACTTTATTTCACAGTACTGTTCAGATCCATAGCGTCCTGAAGAGCCTTATTAGGCTGAAATTATTATTTTTTGTATAAATTAGTGTTCCTTATTCCAGCCTTTTTATTTTATTCTATTTCAAATAAAAACTGTAACTCTAAAAAAATACCCCCTTATTGATTTTCAGGAATTCAACGGTGCAAATACACACAGTCAACACATTTTCAACAGGTAATTGTTTTTTTTTTTTTTTTGTTTGTTTTTTTTATGTCTATACATTTTACCTTTCAAATTGTACGTGCTTTCCTACTAGTCCTGTCTTTTTATATATATATGCAGAACATGCAAGTTTGAGTAGCTCTTTTCAGCTAATGATATTTTTCTTCTCTAAGTAACATATCCATTGTTAGATCATATTTTGTTAGAGTTTTCAATTAGTACTTCGGTTTGTGCATAAAACATACCCAGTCTCTCTCTCTCACAAACACACAAGCAAAAAAAAAAAAACATTCACGTTTTCCCATCTAATCACTTTTTTTTTTTTTTCTTTTAACAATATGAAGGGCAAACATGCTGTCCACTGTCAATGGCATTATTAAACAGATTAAAAGTTATTTTTACGTAAACAGCTGGAACAATCTAAACTCAATTGTGTATTTGTGTTTATAGAATAACCATTTTTGGTTCACCAAAGAACCTTTCAGTGAAAAGTTCTTAAAAGAACCATTTTTTTCTCAGTGTGAAGAACACTGAAAAAAAAAATATCTACTGTAGGACCCTTTTCAACTGTACATCTGTTTGCAATGTAAAGGTTACAATGATAAAAAGGGTCTTTATGGAACCATCATTGAAAATAAATAAGCTTTATTTTTAAAAAAAAACAATTATTCTCCTCCTCATCCAGTCTGCTGTGGCTTGCCTCCATTTTGGAGAGTGTCACGACACATGTGAGCACTTCCGCTTCATGTAAAAAATGCATATGCATTGTGCTGCTGCTTACATCAACACGGACATATGTCAGCATGCGCATGTCTTGTTTACATGAAGCGGAAAGTAAGTACGTCTTGATACTACCAAAAATGGTGGCAAGCCACACTATACTGGATGAGGAGGAGAATAACTGATGAACAAAGTTATTTTTACTTTCTTTGTGCACAAAAAAAAGTATTCTTGTAGATTTGTAAAATTATGGTTGAACTACTGATGTCACAAGGACTATTTTACTCATGTCCTTTGCACGTTTATTGATGTTGATTGTGGTAGTTTGCTTCCTGTCTATGGAAGGGGCAAAGAGCTCTCAGAATTCATCAAAAATATCTTAATTTTGTTCAGAAGAAGAACAAAAGCTTTACTGGTTTGGAACGACTTGAGCATGAGTAATTAATGTAAATGGAATGATCACAGATAATAATTTTGATGTACTCTACTTGACTGAAACCTAGCTAAAACCAAATGATTATATTGGTCTAAATGAGTCCACTCCACCAAACTACTGTTATACGCATGAGCCCCGTCAGACTGGTCGTGGGCTAGGTGTTGCAACAAAGTATAGTGATATTCTCAATGTTACCCAGAAAACAAAAAACAGGTTTAACTCATTCAAACTACTTCTGCTTAATGTTACACTGTCAGATATGCAAAATAAATCTATTTTATCTCTTGCTCTGGTTACTGTGTACAGACCACCAGGGCCATATACAGAATTCCTAAAAGAATTTGCAGATTTCCTCTCAGACCTTTTACAGTTGATAAAGCAATAATCGTCAGAGATTTTAATATTCACGTTGATAATACAAATTATGCATTAGGACTTGCATTTACTGACCTAATAAACTCCTTTGGAGTCAAGCAAAACGTCATCAGGTCCACTCATCGTTTTAATCATACACTAGATTTAATTATATTCCATGGAATCGATCTTACTGATATAGATATAGCACCTCAAAGTGGTGATGTTACTGACAATTTCCTTGTAACGTGCATGCTGCGTATCACTGATATTAACTATATGGCTCAAGTGTTCCTGTCTGGACAGAACTATTGTTCCAGCCACCAAAGACAGATTCGCAAATAACCTGCCTGCTTTATCTCAACTGCTATGTGTACCCATAAATACACATACACTAGACAAAATGACTGGTAACATGGGCACTATTTTCTCTAATACATTAGAAGCTGTTGCCTCCATCAAATTGAAAAAGGTTAGAGAAAAATGAACTGTGCCATGTACTGTTGTCACGGTACCAAAGTTTCAGTATTCGGTACCAATATCAGTGAAAATCCACAGATCTCGGTACCAATTTCAGTACCAAAGCAAAACACAAAAATATGCTAATTATAAAAATAAAAATAAAACTTTTTATCACTTTTTTTACCACTAAAAATAAAACCAATGCCATTCTTTATACTAATTTACAATTGTGATGTTCTACAAGTAATAATTATGAAAAACAGTAAACAAGTTTCACCCAAATTTAATATGTCTTTTAATTAATGAAATTTAGACACATTATTTTTTTTTGTAAAATAAAGGTGATTTGCTATTAAAGTTAAAACATGGAAGAAATATTGTGTCATTTATGTAATGTATGTTATGTTATGTAATGCATGTAAAGTGACTAAGAACAGTTCTGGTAATGTTTTTTATGTATTTATGTCCCCCTATGAAATTTTAATTAATGCAAGCATCACTTGCTTCAGTCTATGTAGTAAACAAACCCGCACGTCTCTGCCATTCATTCATTCACACAGAGACGTGCAGAACATGCAGGATTCATATTTCAACTTTTGCGGCTTAACATTTACAGATACTGGTCCATATGGAGATTTGATTTAATTAATGTATGCTAACTTTGACAAATTCCGTGACTGTCCATATTAAAATGTAAGTTTCATTTTCATTTTTAGATTCCGTCCACGTTTTCTACTTCAAGTGTCAAGAACCAGGTAGACCGGATACTCTGTATCACCAGTACTTAAAGAAACGTGGCACAGTGACATTTTAATTTTTTTGTACTGACTTGGTACCGAAGTACCAGGTCTTTTGACAACACCAGTGCCATGGTATAACAGTAATACTCACTCTCTCAATAAAGAAACTATTAAATGGATAAAATCTAACTTGCGTAAATGGATAAAATCTAACTTGGAAGTTTTTAGAATTGCGTGGAAAAACAGTATGTCCAGCTATAGACAGGCCCTAAAAACTGCCAGGGCACAGCATATCCACAAATCTATTGAAAATAACTAAAACAATCCAAGGTTTTTATTTAGCAAAGTAGCTAAATTAACCAATAACCAGACGCCATGTGATTCAAATATTCCATCAACGTTTAATAGTAATTACTTTATGAATTTCTTCACTGATAACATACAAAACATCAGAAATACAATAACAAATGTAGATTCTACAGCGTCTAATACTTCAGTTTCATCTATTGCACCCAAAGATAAACTGCAGTGCTTTACAACTATAGGAAAGGAAGAGCTAAATAAACTTATCACTATATCTAAACCAACAATACATTTATTAGATCCTGTACCCACTAAATTACTGAAAGAGTTGTTACCTCTAGCCGAAGAAGGTTTCAGGCCCCACCATAGCACAGAAACTGGACTTGTTAAAATTAAAAATGACTTGCTTCTTACGTCAGATCTAGGCTGCATCTCATTTCTAGTCTTACTTGATCTTAGTGCTGTGTTCAACACCATAGATTATGACATACTCATAGATCGATTACAAAACTATACAGGTATTCAAGGGCAGGCTCTAAGATGGTTTAGATTCTACCTGTCCAGTCGTGACCATTTTTTTATTTAAATGGGGAGTCATTTAATTTATCACCAGTAAAATATGGAGTGCCACAAGGATTTGTCCTATGTCCTCTTCTATTTTCAACATACATGTTGCCCCTTGGTAATATTATTAGAAAATACAGGATTAGTTTACACTGTAATGCTGATGATAATTAACTATACATCTCATTATCTAATTATCTAACACACAGAGTGTGTTAAAAATGTAAAAGATTGGATGACCAATAATTTCCTCATATTAAATTCAGATAAGACAGAGATATTAGTTATTGAATCAACAATCAGTTCACAGAATCTAGCAACTAGATGGATGTGCTGTTACTTCCTCTACAGTCAAAAATCTGGGTATTATATTAGAGAGCAACTTGACTTTTGAAAAACATATTTCCCATGTTACAAAAACAGCATTCTTCCAACTTAGAAACATTGACAAGCTACAAAATGTGTTACCTGTTTCTGATGCAGAAAAGCTAGTTCATGCATTCATGACCTCAATACTGGACTATTGTAATGCACTTCTAGATGGTTGTCCAGCATCTTCAATAAACAAGCTACAGGTAGTCCAAAATGCAGTGGCTAGTGTCCTTACCAGGTCAAGAAAATTTGATCATATTATCCAATTCTACAGTCTCTGCACTGGCTACCTATTAAATTCTGTATCAGTTACAAATTATTACTTACCTATAAGGCACTAAATGGTTCAGCTCCTGCTTACCTAACTAGCCTTATACCAGGCTACAATCCATCACGCTCCCTAAGGTCACAAAATGCTGGACTTTTGGTAGTTCCTAGGATAGCAAAGTCCACTAAAGGAGGTAGAGCTTTTTCGCATTTGGCTCCCAAACTCTGGATAAGCCTTCCTGATAATGTTCGGGGTTCAGACACACACTCTCTGTTTAAATCTAGAATAAAAACACATCTCTTCAATCAAGCATTCGAATAATGCATCTCATAATTTGTGATTGCAGTTGTATCTGATCAAATGTGCATTCTTATTCTTTAGTTTGGGTTAAACAAATTAATTTTACTTGGTTGGAATGTCAGCTACGCTAATTATGTCCCTATTTGTTTGGCTGTTTTGCCATGGGATTTACATCCCATGGTAACTAGGATTTACCCATGCTCCAATCTAGATCCAGAACACCAGAGAAGAGATGATGCCAACCCCTCAGAGGACCTCAGATGATGCCAACCTTGAAACAACATAAAGAAACTAACAAATATTGCTATTTACTATGCAGTCACATAATAATTGCTGTTTGAATGCTGAGAATTCCTATCATATGCACATACACTGACGGTCACCACTTATAAGCTACTATTAAATATTGTAGAAACTTAATTTTCTGTAAAGTTACTTTGCAATGATTGTATCGTAAAAAAAGCGCTATACAAACTTGAATTGAATAATTTTCATTTTTGTGTGAACTATCTCTTTAACACCAAATTAATAAAAAGTTCTGCTATTGGTACAAATATGGTACTGTATAAAAACATTTTTCTTGTAGGATTTATGGAATACTTTTGTGAAACTTCAAAACCTCAGTTCTTATAATAGTAATTTATTATTAGTAAATCTTATAGTAATAATAGTAAATAAATAATAATAAATATTAAATAATTCATACCTTAGAGTTTTGTTCAATGTCTTTTTTTAAGTGACTGACGATAGAAGACTAACAAATGTACAGGTGCATCTCAATAAATTAGAATGGCATGGAAAAGGTAATTTATTTCAATAATTCAACTGAAATTGTGAAACGTGTATGTTAAATAAATTCAGTGCACACTGACTGAAGTGGTTTAATTCTTTGGCTCTTTTAATCATGATCATTTTGGCTCACATTTAACAAAAAACTCATGGAAGCATGGAAATGGGCTTTTTTACCACCTCAGCAGTCCAACAAACTGATCACCTCCATGCCACAATGAATTGAGGCAGTAATTAAATCAAAAGGAGCCCCTACCAAGTATTGAGTACATGTACAGTAAATGAACATACTTTACAGAATGCCAACAATTCACTAAAAAATGTTTTTTATTGGTCTTAAGAAGTATTCTAATTTGTTGAGATATGAATTGGTGGTCTTTGATTAAATGTGAGTCAAAATCATTCCGATTAAAATAACCAAAGACTTAAACTACTTCAGTCTGTGTACATTGAATGTATTTATTACATGAGTTGAGTTGAATTATTGAAATACATATAAATAAAAAACTTTTCATGACAATCAAATTTTTTGAGATGCACCTGTATGTTTTTTTTTTTCACAATATATGTTATGTGAATTGGGAATAAAAACTTATGTTCTCATCTGCTGCTTCAGGCATTATTAAACTGTCTATGAACACAGCTGTACTGCAATTCTACTGCTAATAATAAACAGATAGATCTAACGTTTTGCTGGTGCTATCAGTCATTTGAGATGTCAGAGCATCCTGAATCTGTCAAAAGTGGAAGTTAATGATGGATTTATCTCACATTGTGGATATTCCCTGAGAGATAAACAACTCGATATTATGTTGCATATAAAACTAAACAAACTGAGAAAGCTACAGGCAGCAGCCACTGGGAAAACTAGAATAAAAGAAAAAAAAAAATTGAGGAGACTTACTTTTTTGTGGATCTGGAATTCTGTCATGGTTCGCTACTATGAGTAGCGTGGAATGAAGAAGCTAGGGAGACGTAGGAGCTTTCAAACGTAGAGTAATTTATTATAAACAGAAAAACACGTGTAGCAAGGTTTGACATTGATAATTCCAGGTAAGGAGAACTGACCGGGCTCAAACTCAAATAGGGCACATAATGAGGGGCACACAGGTAAGGAGGATAACTTATAAAGAGAGGCACCTGGAACTAATGGAACTAAATTGAAATAGGAAAAGAAAGAACCAAATAAGGACAAACAGGAACAAACACGTTACAATGATCAGTGTAAGGGTCCTTTCATTATCATCATCCAGAAACATAGCAAGGACAAATAATCCATGTGACATCAGAGGTTCAACCATAATTTTACGAAGCTCCAAGAATACTTTTTGTGTGCAAAAAGAAAAAAAAAGACTTATTTAATAATCTGTCTCAACATTATCCACAGAATACAGAGAGGAAACATTTGAGCAAAAAAAATTAAAATAAAAATTGGCTAGCAGACACTGAATTAGCACAAAGCTAATGTCATATTCTGCATTTAATTATAACGGCGTTACTAACAGAGTTTAATTTTCAGTAATGGACTAATCTAATTAATTACTTTTCCCATCGTTGCAACGCTGTTATCTTTACTGAGAAATGTGTCGCATTACTACAATTTGGTTGAATAAAGCGCAAGGTGTCATGTTTGGCTAGTGGCTACATATCAGTTGCCTGACACCATTGCAAATCCGATGATGATTGACTGGGTGGGTGGTGCCCTGCTCACGCTGTCTCACTGCACGCTCTGACAACCACTAAACACAAGACTGCGTCATGGCGATAATGGCGTTCTCGAACTGGAAGTACCGAAAATTAAAGGCAAGAATGTTTCTGTAACATGCACGCTATGCCCAGGAAAAAAGACTTTATCCACGTGTGCCTCAAGCAACTCTTATGAACCAACTCAAATCAGATCAACACATGCTAACATGTTAAATTTGTTTGTCTTCAATTTGTACGTGAATTTTATTTTCAATATTTATTTTTTATAAGTTTTTTATTTCTATGCATATCATATGGCAGGCTGCAATCTATTGAGTTCAAATAAATACAACATTTTCTAAAATACTTAGTGTTTTTATTTTTCAATCAGTTTAAAAATGTTATAGGATGTAATGGTGTTATAGAACATAAAAAGCAATGTGACAGTTACTTTGCTGAGTAACTAATTAATTTTACAATGTTGTAACTGATTTACTAACTCAATTAAATTTTGGGAGAAGTAATTTGTAACTGTAACTAATTACTTTTTTAAAGTAAGATGGCCAACACTGCTAAAGACTCATCTTTTTTGCCAGCACTAATACCAGTACTTACCTTTATCTTTTCTTGTCTATCATATTCTTAAAAATAAATAAATAAACATGGCTACGTGTTCTGTACTAGACTAACTGAGACTTGTCATGGCACTTGTATACTGTTTGATTGCTTCTATTGTTCTCATTTGTAAGTCACTTTGGATAAAAGCGTCTTCTAAATGATTAAATGTAAATGAAAATGTCTCAGTGATCAGCCGTAAAACAGTTATTCTGTCCAAATTCCCTTTAAAATCTTAAATTGTTCCCTTTTAGCCAAATTTACCTGTTTCCCTTAAAATTTTATGTCTCTGAGATATGAATTATGAGTCTTTCCCCAAAATATGATTGAATGTAAACAAAACTGATTGAACTGCTGTGCCGGTCAATCTGTTCCTCATCCCACCTTTCCTCCAAAACAGCTTGCTTATAATCACTGATCTCACTTTGAAGTGGAAATGGGTTGTTTCCAGAGGAGCAGATCATCGGCACACCCAGAGAGACCCTAGTGGTTCGTTTGACATATTTAATTCATGGCCCATGCCAGGAGCACATAATGGCTGGAAGAGGATAATTTCTTTACATGACTTATTGATGGAGGATTGAGGTGATACAATAGCTTTAATGAAAAATCAAGTGAAGTTAATAGAGTTCGCTGTCTCTAGAACAATCAGACAGAAAAACTGTGACATCTTGAATGAAACTTTGATGAGCTTATCTCAAGGGAAAGCCATGCCTTGTCTTGACAGACTGCAGATGGAGTCAAACAACCTTTCAAACATCACCAACTCAATATCATGAATGCTGTATTCAGTGATTTAATGAAAAAAAAAAAAAAAAAAAAACATATTCATTAAGAGACATCTTTACACCATAAGCATTTAATTGTTTTTGTTAAAATATATTTCTATATGTATTATGCGACAACTAAGGGAGCCATTAAGTCGTTCTTCAGTACTATATATAGTATATATGTATATACTGTACTTTTACTTGAGTATGACTTTCAAGTACTTCATACACCACTGATAATACAGTGGATCATTTTAATCAGCTTATCTCCCAGCTCTTATACTGATCAATGTTAAATTGTATGTCTTCTTTTATGAAAATTTGACTTAATTTAATGTGATACAGGTATAAGACTATATCATAGCCACTTAATATGTGAGCAACAGGTTACACAGCTCTGTTCTGCTCAAAGTAGGCGAATATTAAGTTACAATTGTTTGTAACTTAATAACTAATACGTCTTCAGTTCAACAAAAAAAAAAAAAAAAAACTTTTGCCAACTGATTCTAGCTGAAATCGCTGTTATTAGCTATTAATAATTCTGTAGTACAGTCAAACAGCATAGATCGTTCATAAAAACATACACAGAGGAATCTGCATCCTCATGTCTCAAGCGTCTAGGCCAATAAACTCTGCTGTATTACAAATGAATGGAATTTTGGGGTTGGTTGTTTATCAATAGAGGAAATCCCTTTGAGATAGATGAATAGCCATAAACATTGAACATGCGATTACATAACTGGATCAGTTAAACACGTAATTGCATAACTGGAAATCTCTATAGCAGTATGAGAATTAAATTGCCAAATATAAAATTGTCCTTACTGTCATTAAAATGCCCATACAGTTACAAGAGTTGAAAGTGAGATGGTTTTAAAATGTAATAATAGTGTGTGGCGAGTGGGGCGGGGCCGAGAGGAGTGGGAACGAGGCCAGGTGTAGTGATTGGAGATGAGCTACACCTGCGCCCCACCGCCGGTATCGAGTCCCACGTAGGAGATGGAAGGATATAAAACTGGAGCGACTATAGTGAAGGACGAGAGAGAACCAGGCCTGGATTTTAGTTATGGTTTGCTTTTTATTTATGCGCACCAGTCGTCCGTGAAGGGCTGGTGCACTGTTTTGTGTTTATTTTGAATTATTAAAGTTTAATTTTGATTTTGCGCCGGTTCCCGCCTCCTTCTTCCCGTAGTTATGGAGTTAATATTATTACAGTGGTGCCGAAACCCGGGAGAAGGAGGGACGCGCTTCTGAAGATCCATCGCCGCTGTGGTGAATCCGCGGTGCCCTCGAGCTGGCGAGGTATGTGCCGCCATAAACGCTCGAGGCGGTGGGCTGGAGCGAGTTGCCGGGGACGGGCGAGCTCGCTGCTGGCCGCCCACGATATGGAGGGGCGGCTGCCGTCCGTGAGGGAGCCGAGGAGTCGGCGCCATTCGCCAGGGGGCCGGAGCCTGCTGCCTCCGCGAAGGAATCCGGAGGGGCAGGGAACGGGAGACTCCTGCCAGCTGCCCAAAACCGGAGGAGCCGTCACCGTCCACCAGGCGGCGGAGGAGTGTCGTGCCATCCGCCGAGGGCCGTCCAGTGCCACTACCAGGCACCGCGGAGGAGATCACCCAGCCGGTGGAGGGCCGAGCAGCAGTGCGTCTGGGAACCGGAATTTTTTTTTTCCTCTCTCCCCTCTCTCATCTCTGTCACTCCTCCTTCCATCTCCTTTTCTCTCGCCTCGTCTGTCCTACCCCCAGGTTCCAGCAGGTCCCCGTGAGCAGTCCCCCCCGGAGGGAAGGGGGGGGGTGAGTAGAGCGCAGTCTCGAGAGTATGTGGCGAGTGGGGCGGGGCCGAGAGGCGTGGGAACGAGGAGTGAGGCCAGGTGTAGTGATTGGAGATGAGCTACACCTGCGCCCCACCGCCGGTATCGAGTCCCACGTAGGAGATGGAAGGATATAAAACTGGAGTGACTATAGTGAAGGACGAGAGAGAACCAGGCCTGGATTTTAGTTATGGTTTGCTTTTTATTTATGCGCACCAGTCGTCCGTGAGGGGCTGGTGCGCTGTTTTGTGTTTATTTTGAAATATTAAAGTTTAATTTTGATTGTGCGCCAGTTCCAGCCTCCTTCTTCCCGTAGTTATGGAGTTAAGATTATTACATAGTGTTTTGTAAGATCTTTGGAATAATGGTGCTTCAGAGCAGTTCTTATCTCATTTATACTCCTTCATCTATCCTCCACCATTTATTATCTTCTCCGGGTTCTTCATTATGGGGCTCTTGAATCATGTCTACATCATGGATGTGTTTCTTTTTGCCTAATCAGGCATGTGCGGCTCACTGTGTGAGCACGTCAGGATATAAATAATATGGAATGATAGCAGCTGCAGTTTCCAATACGCATTCTCCACATCTCACCAGGCAGTACAACAAATCCAACCTCATTAGAGATCTGATCCAAATGTGCTAATGATAAGAGGCTTTGGAATTTGAGAAGAGAGATCTGAACTAGTTTCCAAAAGTCCTTTTGAAGCCTGATCATGCTGTGAGTGTACTTAAGTTTCAAATGCGAGTTATCAAATCAAAATATATCCTGCAACGCTAAATGACAGCATGGACTTCTGATGCATGTGAGCGTAACTGAGATTTGGCACAGCTTAGATATGTTACAGAAGACTGAGGGGAGTTTGTTTCGTTGTTTTCCCTGCTGAATGAGTGTACATTGGCGAATCAAAAAGGATTGTGTTACTAAATTGCCTTTACAGATGGATTTATCTCAATGGTTGGTTTAATCAGGTTTCAACCATCAGACAGGTCTATAAACATCATGACTTCCCTTAGAGATAAAAAAAAATAATAAAAAAAATCCAGTTTGCATTTAATAGTTTAGAAGCAGGGCTATTTGTGTATTCTTTGATTTTACTATCAACCAAACTGTGTTTGAAATATGTATCAAATCTATTTTGAAGAGGTTGATTTGTTGTTTAAATGGAGTTGTAACAAACTTTCAAGAGGAGCATGTCCATTTTAACCTTGTCAATCACAGCAGAAGGGTGTTTAAATAGCCTGATTACGGCACTCTGTTACAATTCTTCACACATCCCTCATCCACCTCTGCATTATAAATACATAAACATTAAAATGCAGTTGCTCCCTCTTTTGCAGTGATAACAGCTCCCACTCCCACTTTTTTTACGGAATTTTTTCCCCATTCTCCAGTAGAGCATTTGTTAGGTCAGGCACTGACATTGGATGAGAAGGCCTGACTCGTTTTCATCTAAAATCAGTTGAAAGGGTTTGATATCAGGGATCTGTGCAGGTCAATTAGTGAGTCAATTGAATTTTCATTTTGCTAACCCGCATCTTACAATGGCATGTGTGGGGGCCCACTGACATTGAGAGTATACAGGGCCCAGAATTTGGTGCTACGCCCCTGCCCGACCTTGTCAATCAAAAGCAGATTTGGGTCTCGAAATACTTGTGAAATGCCCCGATGCTTTGAATCGCCTTAGTCACATGACATGGGTGTCTCGAATCACACTTCGGAGCTGTGTTTCAATGATTCAATGAGCTCTTTACAGAGAAGTACTTATTTTTTAACAGTAACTTTTTAACAAGAATGCATTTCTTTTCCTTTTTGTTGGGTACGCTTATTTTTCATTGACCCAGAAGCCAAACCAACAAAGCAAATTGGTTATTTATTTTGTCACAATACTACAATGTTTGAGTGTAAATTTTTTATTTGCAGTACAGCACTGGTAGCAATGACAAGATTAATGATTAAGATACAAGTATTGAACGAATCATAAGCTCAATTAGTAGAGGGATAATATGCACATTTATGAGAAAGCCCACAGACTACATCTAGGATATGTTCCATGAAGTACTGTACGTCTAATGGGGTTCACGTCCTTTTATTAAAGGGGGGGTGAAATGCTATTTCATGCATACTGAGTTTTTTACACTGATAAAGAGTTGGATTCCCATGCTAAACATGGACAAAGTTTTGGTTGCCAGGGCAAGACAACCCTGCACAAAAAAAAAAAAAAAAAAAAAACAGTATTAAGGGACCAGTTGATGGAGTTTATTTTTACAGAGCATCAACGGAGTTGTGCAAGTGTTTTTGTTTGTTCCCTGCATTTCGAAGATGCTTGTTTTACAAACAAGGCCCAGTATGATGCCGGATTTGCACATCGTTTATTTCTTAAGGATAATGCAGTCCCAACGAAAAAGGGTCACGATCGTGTGTTGGAACTGCAGGCGGTTAGTAAAACTGCTTCTAATATCTCTGTGTTGTTAACTTAGCTATCGGCGCGTAAGCACATCAAGTAAACAACATGCGATGTTGTCATCAAACTGCACTTTCCACATGTACAGCTTAAAAAAAAAAAAAAAAAAAAAAAAAAAAAGACGACAAAGTGGAACTTAGTCATTTTCCAAAACCCCTAAGCAAATATATACAGTTTCAGTACATACCACTGAGAGACGTCGTTGCTGATGCTGCTCTTGTTAAATTTCAGCCTCTGGATCTGATTCTGGATCATAAATATACGCTGAATCTGACTGTTAGCCATGGTTTGTTTGGGATGATGTTTTTTTTCCTCACAGTAATGTCACAGCTTCCAAACGCTCTCAACGCAAAAGCCTACTGGCGCTCGTGATTCTTTAGCTCCGCCCACACGTCACGCCTCCAGCCGGTCGTGTTTTTCCGGGAAAAATCGGTACAGACTATCTTTCTCTTATGAACATAATAAAACTAAAGACTTTTTGAAGTTATGAATGATGCAGTACTACTCTATAGGTACTCAAGATTAACAGGAGATTGAGTGAAAACGAGCATTTCACCCCCCCTTAAACGCTTGAGCTTGAGCAAGAGAAGCTAAAAGCTAAACACCCATTTGCTTCAATATCCCAAGTGTTCATTTTCTGATATCTCAGTGCTTGTGTCATATCTCACATTCTGTCACATAGTTGTATGTGTTTGACACTGTTGTCTAACACAAAACAGAATGTCAGCTCTGTGTAACTAGTGTCTAAATAGGTGCCACTGAACATCTCTTCTACTCTTGTCTAAAAAGAGCAATGAAGCAATGAAAGCGCAAAATATACCCTGACATAAAGTGCTAGCAAATGTCAAAAAAAAAAAAACATCGTCATGAGGGCTTGATCAAAATCAGATATTTAGAGGCTTGTGTTGTGTTTGATGTCAATTTGGTAACTGATTATTTTCCTATCAAAAATTACCAGACTAACTTAAACCTAAATATGTCATGTATTCTCTACATGTGTTACAGTTATTGAAAAAGAAAAAATGTTGCTTAAAAATATCTTTAAATGGAGTACACTATGTCACACTGCAGAATACTTATGTTATGCTTTCGTGTTCCTTACATGGTGATCAAAAATAACCTACATGTATTTTTATTTTTTTCAGTGAAAGGAATGTACTGCATTTTGGTTTGATTCTTCTTCTTCTTCTTCTTCTTCTTCTTCTTCTTCTTCTTCTTCTTCTTATTATTATTATTATTATTATTATAAATATGTTGTATGTTTATGGAATTGTATGGTACTTAATTATATTTATGCAGTAGTTATTTTACATTTATTACCTTTTAACAATTGAAATAGACCTGAAAATTATATTTCCAAATTAAACTTATATAAATTTCCGTCTTTAAAATGAGACTAATCTTAAATATTTTTGAATCAATTAAAAATGCTTCAAAGCATTTTTCAAACCATTTAGCCTTTTGTGTGTGTGTCCATAGATTATGTGTATTTAATCAGAAGGAGATCTGAACTGACACAGACTTTATCATACAGATGTGAAATATACACAATCCCAGAGCTAAACTTACAGTAATAAGAGTAACTGATTATTTTGAAGTTGCTTTAGATTTGCTTCTGGATTTGAACCGGAGACCAAACAAACCTACAACCTTTGAAAACCTACTGATATGAAGCTAGATATGTGCAATGCTAACATTAAAAAGCATCAATTGTGAAAACTCCAAGCATATTAATATTGTTTTGAAGCCATAACATGATATTATTCCAGTGATTGTGCAAAACTTAAAGGGACAACCCACCTCAAAATGAGAATTGTCATTAATTACTTACCCCCATGTCGTTTCAAATCCGTGAAACCTTTGTTCGTCTTCAGAACACAATTTAAGATATTTGGGATGAAGACCAGGATGCTTGTGTCTGAGACTATACCACATCATTGTGGCGCAGCTGACTCAGAAGAGTGTATACTGCCTGCCCTACGGTGATGTGGGGAAAGACAGAGAAGATGAATTGTTGAATCAAGTCGTTATTTTTATTTTCTTCTTGTACAAAAAACGTATTCTGGTCGCTTCATAACATCACAGTTAAACCATTGATGGTAGATGGACAACTCTGACAATGCTTGTCATACTTTTCTGGACATTGACAGTGTATTTTACTTGGCAGTCTATGGGACAGTCTTTTGGTTTTCATTCAAAATATCTTAATTTGTGTTCCGAAGATGAACTAAGATTTACGGCTTTGGAACGACATGGTGGGGGGCGGGGGAGTGATTAATGACAAAATTCTCATTCTGGGGTGCATTATCCCTTTAAGCTTTATCAATCGAAACTCTGTAAATTTGAGTGAAAAGGAATTGAAGATGTCAGAGTTTTACTGCCTCTGAGTTAATTTATTTTGTAAACTGCAGTGATATGTACTTACCGGTATGTATTTTGCACATCGCTAAAAAGTTCACCCAGGTACATTTATGCCATGAGACCAGGTAGAGGCTCACAGGTGTTCCTTAAAAGTTATTCGCCAGGTGATTTTTGGTCATTCTTGTTTTAATTTGCCTTATGCAGGCTGCCAGGATATTACTATGGTCATGAAGGTGTAAGACATGTCTGGTAAAGCGAAAGCTGTATTTGGTGACATTTGTGGAAAGGGGCCATGCATAGGTGCAACAGTATACTTCCCCGTTCATAACATGGTCCCGGTTATTGATATTGAGGACACGTCGCAGAACATCAGAGGTGGACAACCTCCAAATTTCGAGCGATGGTTTTTGTCGTCTTCCAGGCCTAGATCACTGTCGGCACAACATACATGGCCAAGAGCTGCAGCTTAATCTGCAGAGAGAGGGATGGCGAGTTTCAGATTACAACACATGCCCTCACTCGAACATAATTTATCATCCTACTTTTAATAAGTGTCCTGTAGGTGTGTAAAGGACATGTGATTATTAATCCACTGTTTTATTTTTTATTTTTCCTTTAACTCTTTATATCTCATGCAGCATTACTTCTCAGGTACATTTTCGGTGTTACTCTGACTGCTGATGCAACATGGGTATAGTCATCTGAAATATGAAAACGCAACGGCTTTAAATTTGGTAGCTGCAGACAGGTTCTACTTTAGATTTAGAGAGAGAAGCTCTGAAAGATTTCTCAAGGAATGGCAATGTCAGTAATGTAACAACCAGATGTGTGGAGGATTTGTCTCTGATAATTTCAAACATTATCACAATGTAATTATTTTCTTTGGAAATATGATAATCCGGGGACACCCATCCGCCCACCAAGCACCTGTGATGCTGCGTGGAACATGACAAATATTAATTTCCTCAGCCTCTGTTGTCTCATTCCAAACAGATGGGCTTAAAAGATTATGAAGCGAATGACAAGTATGTTGCATTGCGCTCGTGTCGACACTTTATTTTTTTGTATGTCATACCACACAAGGACAATTTCAGCCTAATTGTCATGATAATGTTCTATGCAATATGGGACTATTAGAAAGAGAGAGAGCGAGAGTGCAAGAATTAAGAGATGCAGTTTAACCAGACAAGCAGCAAAGCTTTTTGTCTTGTTTTTTTCTCCCAAGTTTGCCACACTTGCGAACACCACAGGCCTCTGCAATAGTTACGTGGTCTAAATATGCATTTTGTCATAAGACATGTTTGTCTGCTCCTTCCATTCCACATCTTCAACATCACCTCCAAACATTAAATTATTATTTTAAAATTGTATATTTATATTTATTATACAGTCCAAATTAAGCTCAGTCGACAGCATTTGTGGCCTAATGTTGATTCACCTCAGAATTTTTTTTTTTTTTTTTTACCACTTGTTCCTCATTATCTTTAAAACAAGCACAAATCTGGGTTGGCAGACTCTGTAAAATACTCACTGTAGCACTGTAGTAACACAGCCACAGCATGTATGTTAACATGATTTCAGGAGGGAAATAGCTTACTCCCCTTTTTTCTGTGTGAAGTCATATCCAGTTTTACAACTTTGTTGCAATGGTAGCCCATTGCCATACATCCTAAAACAACTGTAAAAATAATTTAAACAGTTCAAATACAGCTCAAATAAAGCACACAGTTCCACAGAATAGGCAATGTTATTTTATATATGTATTGTAATTACCTCGTTGTAACCTCTATATATTTATAAGGGTGAATAAAGGATGAAACTAAGGATGAATCAATATATTTTTGGTTGTAATGTTAAAGGTTGTAGAGTTTTATTTCCTAGTTAAATTATTTTTATAATTATTAGTATTTATTAATTGATATTATATTATTATTATTATTATTATTATTATTATTATTATTATTTATTGTTGTATTTAATTTTATTTTACATTGAACCTGGAGAGTTCCTTAAAGGGGGGGTGAAATGCTCGTTTTCACTCAATATCCTGTTAATCTTGAGTACCTATAGAGTAGTACTGCATCCTTCATAACTCCAAAAAGTCTTTAGTTTTATTATATTTATAAGAGAAAGATAGTCTGTACCGTTTTTGCCCGGAAAAACACGAGCGCCTGGAGGTGTGGCGTGTGGGCGGAGCTAAAGAATCACGAGCGGCAGTGGGCTTTTGCGTAGAGAGCGTGTGGAAGCTTTGACATTACCGTGAGGAAAAAAACATCGAAAACAAACCATGGCTAACAGTCAGATTCAGCCGTATATTTAAGATCCAGCACACGATCATGACCCTTTTTCGTTGGGACTGCATTATCCTTAAGGAATAAATGATATGCAAATCTGGCGTCAAACTGGGCCTTGTTTGTAAAACAAGCATCTTCGAAATGCAGGGAACAAACACAAACACCGTTGATGCTCTGTAAAAATAAACTCCATCCACTGGTCCTTTAATGCTGTTTTTTTTTTTTTTGGTAATCTGTGCAGGGTTGTCTTGCCCCGGCAACCAAAAAAACACGTCTTTTGTGACATTTCGCTCTTGCTCTGATCAGTGAATTGCTCTGCTATATGGGAGCGCGCGCTCTTCCGGGAGAAGTGCCCTTAGGACCCATATAAGGAAATTCTGCTCCATCTAACGTCACACAGACCCATACTCGAAAAAAAAACTTTCCGAAACTTGTGACAAACCGTAAGGAGTATTTTTGGAACTAAATTTTTGAAACTTTGTCCATGTTTAGCATGGGAATCCAACTCTTTAACAGTGTAAAAAACTCAGTATGCATGAAATAGCATTCCGCCCATACCCCCCCCCCCCCCCCCCCATACTTATGCCCCACCGGCGGGTTAGTTTATTGTTTGATTTAGGATTGGATCTTATTGCTTTCTCTCTCACTTTAAATCTTAAATTTCAATTAAAATAAAATCTGAATAATTCATAAAGATTTGTATAGAAGCCCTTTCCAACATTGAATACAAAAATAAAACAATGTAATTATGACATTTTATCTCAGAATTGCGAGTTTATATCTTGTGAATTCATATAGAAGTCAGAATTGCGACATATGAACTCACAATTTTGAGAAAAAAAGTCACAATTACCTTTTTTTATTTTTAATTTAGTGATGGAAACCGGCTTCCATAGATTTGTGAACAATTCGCCAAAACATAAAAATAAAAATAAAATAGTTGTGGCAGTGCACTTTGTTAAAGCTGTTTCAGAAGCCCCAATCTACCTTTGAAGACCTACCGCTGAACCACTAAATCAGCTGTGGTTGAGGTCAAGAGATACGTGTCACCCTGAGACCCTGAGATGTCCATAAAAACTAGAGATAGTGTCAGGTTTAATTTATTGGGTTGTTCAGATTCGGACTGTGGCTGCTAAATCTGTAGTACTATATTGTAGGTACGTAGCACTAACATTTCTCAAACCCTGTCTTATGAAAGACCTCTTTCTTTTATTCAGTGATGATCAATAATCATATCCATGTTTTGCAGCGTTTTCTCAATATCTTCGTGTTGGAGAGAAAATCCTTAAGAGATACTGACCTTTTGTTTGGACTTGAAAGCTCCCGTATATTGGTACTTTAGATTAACTAACGTCTATAGCACATGCTGGTTTGGGAAACTATACAAAATTACATATTTTTAGTTAAGATTAGCATAGATAAGAGTAGTTTGCAATGATATGTGTACTGCTTGTCTATTGGAGTTGCTTTCGCCATTGTTAAGTTTGAAGGAACAAACTAAGTTCAGATCTCAGTAATCGGTAAGATTGTCTTTCACTCTTCTCCAGACATCTTTAGCAAAAAAAGAATTTAAATTAAATGGCATGTGTTTGTGTATGAAAAGGACAGAGAGTAAGAACATGGAAGAGAGCATTATTAAATCTACTAGCTTTCTGTTTGTGTTCAATCTCTTTTCTGTAAATTGTATTTCTCAAAAACCAGCAATCTTTGAAAGGACATGAAAGGAATTTTATTTTTCCTTGTTCAATAAGGTAATTGTGGTATGAGTGGTGTCATCAGCATCTCTCAGCTCACTCAGTACATTGCAGATGCCATTTTTCTGTAAAGTTTTCAAGTAAAGTAGTATTTTTATCTGTTCTGTATAACGTGACTTCATGCTGAATTTACGATGAGTCAGTATGCAATATACATTATATTTACAGAAGCATTATATTCATAGCATTTACAAAGGAAGCATATCGGCCCAATCTAACCTGATCTGATGAGAAAACGGGGGAAGTTGTGGCCTAGTGGTGAGAGAGTTTGACTCCTAACCCTAGGGTTGTGGGTTTGAGTCTCAGGCTGGCAATACCACGACTTAGTTGCCCTTGAGCAAGGCACTGAACCTTCAACTGCTCCTCGGGCGCCGCAGCATAAAAATGGCTGCCCACTACTCTGGGTTTGTGTTCACGGTGTGTGTGTGTGTGCACTTTGGATGGGTTATATGCAGAGCATGAATTCTGAGTATGGGTCATCATTTAGGGCCAATATATGAATGTTTTTTTTTTTTTTTTTGCTTTTAAATCCTCTAAAAATGTACCCCATTTACTTCTCTCATAATTGTTTCATAGTAACCTCAATTTTTTCAACTTTTTGTATTTGGTTGTATTATTCAATAGTTCCCAATACTTAGGGACCACATTATTTATTCACTTTTCCAAGTTAGAATTATTTAGTTGCTTTACAAACTTTAGACTGAAGCATCTTCTGCTGCTTGTTATCCTGAGTGGGCTGATAAAATCCATCTTCCCATCACAATGACTAACATGCCCTTGTAATGTTCCTCATCAGCTGTCAGCTACTTTTAAAATGGTCACGATTCTCTCAGAAAACCATTGTGCTTACATTTTTATTTGTGGGGAAGGACAGATTGATGGGGGTGTTTGAGAATTTAGAATGAAGGCAGGAACAGAAAGATGTATCTGTCCATTCAACAATAGCGGTGCTGTCATTCAGCATGAGTGACACTGGCACACAGTTCCGCAGCTGCCTCACAATTCTGCCAGTCCCTGCCTTTCTACGGGTTCATTAATATATCCCATGAGTCTAAAGATTATGGGGTCAACATCTCCAAATGCAGGTTGTAGAACTGTAGCTGGTAATGTGTTGATCAGATGTATGAGCTACGACAGGGATGACAGGAAGTGAGCCTTAAGGAGCATTTATTTTTCCTGACAAAAAATAAATAAAAAATAAATAAAATCATGTGTGATGAATTAGAGAGAAGGGTCACAGAAGAGTACTTATTTATAAATGTACTTGTTGTATTATTTTTTTGTTTCATCAAGTGATTTTTGAAAAACTTTTTCAACTAATTTAATGATTCAAAGAAAAAAAGTAATAGCATATTTAAGCTTTAAGGTTTTGAATTTTAAATTGAACCATTATTCAGAAATTGTATTATTATGCTTGTACAGTGGAGGCTGTGTATCCAAGTCCCATGTGAACATCATTTAGTGTATCTTTTTAAAGGGGGGGTGAAATGCTAATTTTCACTCAATATCCTGTTAATCTTGAGTACCTATAGAGTAGTACTGCATCCTTCATAACTCCAAAAAGTCTTTAGTTTTATTATATTCATAAGAGAAAGATAGTCTGTACCGATTTTTCACGGAAAAACACGAGCGTCTGGAGACGTGACATGTGGGCGGAGCTAAAGAATCACAAGCGCCAGTAGGCTTTTGCGTTGAGAGCGTTTGGAAGTTATGACATTACCGTAAGGAAAAAAAAAAAACCTTCATCCAAAACAAACAATGGCTAACAGTCAGATTCAGCCGTTTATTTATGATCCAGAATCAGATCCCGAGGCTGAAACTGAACGAGAGCAGCAGCAGCAACGACTCTCTCCGAGCGGGGCTCGAACCCGGGTCTCCGGCATGGGAGGGGACGCAATAACAAGGAGGCAGAGATATTTGAATCAGTTTTACTCACCGGCTGCGGTTCCAATACATGAACGTGACCCTTTTTTAGAGTTGGGTCCGAGTCCACCTTTGTCGAGTACGAGTCAAGACCAAGTCCACAAACATCGAGTCCAAGTCCGAGTCCGAGTCCAAAAGGGGCCGAGTTGGACTCAAGTCCGAGTTCTTAAAGGCCGAGTCCGAGTCGAGTCCGCCCGAGTCCAGAAAGTAATTAAATTAAAAAAGATTATAAATTGGTATTGTAATTTTTTACATTCTATTAATATTTTAACCTTTCAACCCATTAAACCAATGGCAATATGAAAATGTAATAAAAAAATACCACTGTTACATCTAGTCATTGTCATTGAACATTTTTATTTTATGTCAACAGAACTAGTTTCCTATCAAAAAAGGTTTCAAAGGTTTTATTGTATTACAAGTGCATGAAAATACAAATGAACCTATTTTATTATTGTATCACACTATATTGTCCTCCAGTTAAAGATGACATTTCAGTTATTTAATGCCTCTCCCCCACATTTGACAGAGGTAAAGTGCAGCCAATGAGGAGATCCTTAATGATGACATTATGAATTTCTTGTTGTCTTGGAGAACTTGCATCATAAAGTTGCATTGCTTGTTTGGTCAGGTCTGGTCTTGCAAATCCTGCAATGCTGAGCTGTGCAGCATCTGTGGGTTGCTGCTGCTTGTCTTTGGTACTCGGTTGCATTGGTTTTCAGATCACCAGTACACTGAACCGAAAACCGTTTCTTTCGGAGGCGTCCGATTTGAGAACCGATGAACTGATGATACTGCGCATGCGTGTAATTTTTCAAGTATTTTGTTAAACATCGGAAAGTGTGATAAAACTATATATATATATATATATATATATATATATATATATATATATATATATATATATATAAGTTTTTTTAAGATAGGGGCTACATGTTTCTAATCTGTATATTGTAGATTATGTATGGGCCAAAGGGGTTTTCAGGGAAGTTGGACAATAATTAAGACTCTAGACTCCATGTTTAATATGAATAAGGGATGATTTATGAAATATCTGTACTGTATTTATAGTTAATGATGACAGATTCACAAACTGAGTTTGTAGTAAACAGAACATGAACACGAGTAGAGTAGCTGATGATACTGAACTGCAGCATGTGCCGGTGTCCTGACATTT
This sequence comes from Carassius auratus, assembly GCF_003368295.1. Taxonomy (NCBI): domain Eukaryota; kingdom Metazoa; phylum Chordata; class Actinopteri; order Cypriniformes; family Cyprinidae; genus Carassius; species Carassius auratus. Next base: position 5,817,873 of record NC_039287.1, read on the forward strand.
TATCCTACCCTGTCAAATTTTCCTACCCCGGTTTTGAGCGATTCTCGTTCTCGAGTCAAGAACCGGTTGTATCAGTTTTCAGATCATCAGTAAACTGAACCGAAAACCGTTTCTTTCGGACGCGTCCGATTCGAGAACCGAGGAGCTGATGATACTGCGCATTCGTGATTCAGCATGAAGCCGAATGACTCACAGCGCGTCTGAACCGAACTGATTCTTTTGGTGATTGATTCTGAACTGATTTTGTGCTAATGTAATGAGTGCGGGTAAACCGAGGGCTTGAATAAAGGGCAATCTGACGAAACGTAAGTTCATTTAATAACAAATACATCGCAATGGATTATGTATCCGGTGAACTGTTTTTTTTTCAACCGGTTTATTGAATCAAACCGTCCGAAAGAACCGGTTCGCGGAAAAGAATCGAACTTCCCATCACTAATCCACACTGATATCCAGTGAGTGATGCGTGTGTTTCGTCTGCAAGCATGAGACTTCTGCCTGCCGGTGTGGTGCAGTAAAATGACAAAAGGGGAGACATTCATTAATTTATCATTTCAATTTTATGCTGGTTTTATTGTTACACATGGCGTGGACTCGACTGTACTCGGAATATTTTCCGAGTCCAAAATGTTCAAGTCCGTGTCAAGTCCGAGTACAAATTCTTCCGAGTGCGTGACAAGTCCGAGTTCATTCAAAATTGGACTCGAGTCCGGACTCGAGTCCGAGTCCAAGTTCGAGTACCCCAACTCTACCCTTTTTCGTTGGGATTGCATCATCCTTAAGAAATAAACGATACGCAAATCCGTCGTCAAACTGGGCCTTGTTTGTAAAACAAGCATCTTCGAAATGCAGGGAACAAACAAAAACACTTGCACAACTCCGTTGATGCTCTGTAAAAAAAAAAAAAAAACTCCTTTTGTGACTTTTCGCGATGCTCTCGCTCTGATCAGTGAATGAATGTCTGTGCTCAGCCTCTCAGTGCTCTGCTATACGGGAGCGCGCTCTTCCGGCAGACGTGCCCTCAGGACCCATATAAGGAAATTCCGCTCCATCTAATGTCACACAGAGCCATACTCGAAAAAAACTTTACGAAACTTGTGACAAACTGGAAGGAGTATTTTGGGAACAAAAATACTCATTTAAACGTACAACTTAATTTTTTAAACTTTGTCCATGTTTAGCAGTGTAAAAAACTCAGTATGCATGAAATAGCATTTCACCCCCACCCCCCCCCCCCCTTAAATAAAACAATATACAGAGCAAATAATCATGAAATTCTAGTGCATAACATTTTAGTTAGTTAGTTAGATAGATAGTGTCACATTTTACTTGGTGTTTCGCTCTCTTTATGGACTGTTATTACGATATATAAATGGGTTGTTTGTAAAAGAAGAGAGACTGCCTAATCCATGATGTTATTCCCTTTCATTAAAACAAGTCTCCAAAGCTGTTTTCTGAAATCACACAAATGGAGTTGTGAGCATTATTTAACATTTAAAAAAAAAAAGAAAAATGAAGATTTGATTAAATGATGTGTTTCATTTGTGTTTGTTTCCAGGGAGCAGTAGGTTTGTATCCACTGAATGGCACTGGGTGGGAACTCATTTCATACGTGATTGTTACATCCACTGTAATTGAATCTATATACAAACACTAAATCTGAGAGAAGATTTCAAGACTTGAAAATATTTTTTCGGAAAAATTAAATCTCTTGGCAATGTAAAGCTTGGTTGCACATTACAAAAGAGTGTTTAAAATGTAACTGCAACTTGTTATATTTAAATAAATGAACCTGGGGAATTTACATTTTACCATGAAAATGCAGCACATATTTTTTATGAACGCACATTTCTCTGAGCCAAGAGAAACAACAAGCCACAACATTTCCACTATGTCAGTCTTTCATTTGGGCAAGTGCTGTTGAGTCTAAATTGTTAAGCATGCTGAGATGTAATCACCCTTTGCATATTGTTCACGATTATGCGCGCTATGTGTAGTTGCTAAAAGTAGAGCACTATACAAACAGAATATGAAGCTTGCATTATATTATACAATTGTTTTAAAATATAAACTAAGAATTTTTTATTATGAATAAACTTTTTTAACCATATTACACTGGAAATGATCCATTAAAATGCATATGTTTATCCAACGTTTGTATTTAGAGTATGCTGGTTTAGCAACAACCTAAAATCAAACTATTCACTGAAAGGAAATCTTGTTACCTTGTTTATCTTCTTGTTTGGAGAGACAAACATATTTCAGTGTGTAGGGTTCATTGGCAGGCAGCACATGTTTCAAACTACTTTACTAATGCCAAGAAGGCTGTGTGCGAATCTCACAGCTAAGAGATAATTTGCTAATGAAGCAGCTGTAGCCTATACATGGCATACATTTATATAAACAGGATGCATGCATGCTTAAGGGCATTTAAACCAGAAAATATTAATCCAAAGCCTTGTTTGATTTAAGCTTAAAGGGGTCATATGATGTTGCTAAAAAGATCATTATTTTGTGTATTTGGTGTAATGAATTGTGTTTATGCGGTTTAAGGTACAAAAACACATTATTTTCCACATATACACACATATACAGTGCATTGTGACTGGCCAAATACCTCAAGCATTTGATGGAAATATTACGCTCTTACCATAATGTCATGCCCAGTGCAACAAGACAAAAACATTAAAACTCATTCTAAACAAGCCATTTGTTGCTTTCAGTGGGGACATAATTATGGATTATAATGATCTAAATACTTTATTTTTCTACTTGGCCTGATGGCACAAATGTACCTGGGTGCACTTTTTAGAGAGACACAACATATGAACCAATAAATACATATCACTGCAGTTTCCAAAAATAAATGAACTCTAGATGCAGTAAAACTTTCATTCCTTTTCACATAAGCTAAATTTTTGCACAATTGCTTAAATAATATCATGTTATGACTTCAAAGACATATTAATATGCTTGGAGATGCAGAAGAAAACATAATAAAAACACAACATTTACCTATATCAACATAATAAAAACATGCCAGGGTACACAAATTGAACCAGTGTTTTAGCGCCACTCAGTGGTCATTACTTTTTGAAACTGTGGCGAAACGTCCAATAAGTTATGTAAAAATGGTGTTGCACAAAAAGTGCACAGAGGTACATATTTTTATGAGACCATGTTGGTCTTACACATGTTATGTTGCGTTGCGTTGCGTTGTGTTGTGTTACATCGCGCGGCATATTCATAAAGCCATGTCTGTATGTGTGATTGGAGTAAAGACAAACAACAAGCGCTACTCTACACTGCTCAAAACTGACGTTTGAATCATCAGTGGCAGATCCTTTAAATATGTAAACGTAGTATCCCAGGATTAGGAAACAGTAATCTGTAAAATGCGCTGCACACATCTGAAAATGTGGGTTCAGTCTTTTAAATAAAATGTTCTAGTCGTGTCCTCTATTGAGAATGAGGAGTCACGATTTGGGTTGATATGGGAGGGGTCTGAGCCGGTCGGCCCTGATGGAAGGATGCGCTATCTGTTGCAAGGGGCAATGCCTTCAGAACTTCACAGAGGCGCGACTAAACATTTCAGAGCGCTTTCATTTTTGCGCATTTATTTTGTCGGCGGAACAGATCGAGACGGATCTACGAATACGCGAAAGAAAAGGAAGAAAGTAAAGCAATGCAAAAACATAAGACGAAAGAAAGGGGACCTTACAGGAACAAGCTTCCAAGCGCAAAACAGCGGTGTTTGGAGAAGCTCTCAGGCAGCTCCCAGCAGCGGCACAGAGACCTAAACAATTTACCTCAGTGCACACATATGGACATTGGGAATTATATTGTTTACGATGTAAGTCACCTTGCATTCACGCTGTTAATGGCTTTAATCTAACCCGGACATTTACATCTCGCAATCACACATTTAACTACCCTAGCTAACCCAGAACTGGTTTGTCCACTTTGCAGCCCCTAACAAAAAAAAAACCTGGTACAGTATGTGTCATTGGGTTAAAATCAAATTATAACTAAACATACACAGCTTTAGCCTACATCAAAATATGTTGGAAACGTTCGTATACATTGAACATCTCGTTACAATCTAGTGTTCATTCACAGTTAATTACTTTGTCATTTTGGTCAAGAAGTGCATTCTAAATGCAATGTAATTACAATACGCTAAAACGCATGTGAATAAACTTACTTTGGCCAGAACAACATTATTTTCTTCACATGTTGTAAATGGACCCAGCCACAGCAGAAAGCCTCATAACTTTCCAAAGACTTGTGACTTTTAAACTCCTGCATTGTGTAGTAACTTAAACCAAAAAAATATATAATTCCCAATGTCCATATGGAGGAAAATGGTCCAGGTCTCTGTGCCATTCTGCTGCTGGGAGCTCGTATGGGTCGATATTTTGTATGCTTGAGAGCTTCTCCAAATACCACTGTTTTGCGCTTGGTGTAACCTAAAAAAAAACTGTATTCCATTGTTCCTATGTTTTCCATATGTATCGTGCGAGGTACTGCAGCAGTTTTTAACGCAGCAGTAACTTCCAGGCATGGTAAAACAGTGCAGAATTGCGAGAACCTCCTCTTAACAACACATGTAAAGAATCCTGTTTTGCCGCCGGTATCCTTCCAACGTGGCGGAGACTGTGATATAGTGGGAGGGGCTTTGTGCTATGACGACAACTTTTCATTCTCAATACACTTTGGGTGACCACCCATCCTGCGTAGCGCGTGCGCGCACAGCATTCATGTGTCCCACAAATTGAGACTGTGTCACGCATAATCAATGCTTGCTCAAAAAAAGTTGGTCGCTCTATATCCTCGAAAAAAGAGAAGGTGTGTCTTGTTTCAAACCGTTTTTTTTTTTTTTTTTGTTCATGCGCCTGCCTTTACTAACATGCAAGTTTACCATCCTTTCGACTCCCCTTTCTCGTTCCGTGAACCTCTGGAGTTGTGAGTTTAGACTTTCGTAAACTAGCTTCTTCCTTACTGCCTGTGTGAATCTCCCCTTACACACAGCTTATTTGTTAGTGATTGAAGCTGTTTTCAACGCTTCTAAGGACGAAAGAGCAGACAGAAGTGTTTATAAAGCTCCAGGGAGAGAACGATGAGCTCTTCACCCGCGTCTTGCTTAGCGCTGTCACGGTTGCTAGGTGACAGGATATGAGCAACGGGTAAGGGAGGGAACTGAAAGAAGGGTAGGCTGTCTAAATTCACAAACACCGACTTCCGGTTTTTGCGGTCGTCGGAGGACCCATCCTCCTTCAACCAGGTAGGAAGGATCCTAAGGAGGATGCAGACCCTGAATTTGGACACAGCTTCTCTCTCCTTCTCTCTGCGGTGACCCGGCTTATATCCGGTCTCTCCACGCCAATTACTGCAATCAAACACACGTGTTCGTTATTTGCACTTGACCTACTTACGCCTCGCTCTGCTCCCCCCGTCTCTCTCCCGTTTGCAGATTCCGCTAAACCACGCCCCCCTCACCACATTTATATTATAATTTATTTAAAGTGAATAAATTGTAATGAAAAATAAATAAAATAGCTAAAGTAAATCGTAAGTGGAAGTGCATCTGTCAATTCTGTCATGAGCATACATCAGCAGTTAAACGTTTAGGGGAATAGGGCATTATTAATATACCATGTAAGGTGGTATGTGCTAGAAATGGGTAAACCACTATCATGGTGTGGGGGCACCACAGCGCAAGGCAGTGTCCCACTTTGTCCCTCAGAAACATACCACTTGTCACCCTTGGACTTATTAGCAGGTGGTCACCCTATATACACTGCATGTCTGTGTGGGGGAATGTTGCCATGTACATCTGCTTCTGAAACACTCTCTCTCTCTCTCACACACACACACACACTCACACACACACACACACACACACACACACACACACAAATAACAGTACAGTATCTTCTTAGTTGCTAACTTTTTTCACTGTTTACCTGAATCTAAATGCAATGTGTGGATTAATTAATTAATATAATTAAATTAATTATTCCATTCATTCATTCATTATTATTATTATTATTATTATTATTATTATTATTATTATTATTATTATTATTATTATATATTTATTTATTTTTTATTTTATTTTTTAGAAGAAAAAGATTATGAAAGCTGCAGTGTGTAATGTGTTCAGACTTGATGTTTTTACAGTACATGCAATAATATTAGGAATAGCAATATTTAAATGAAAACTAATAGCAAATCTTTCTGTCCTTTCCTTTTTATTTTGTGATTGCTTAGACATAAAACTCAATTAAATTCACAAACCGTATACCCTTCACTAAATAAATCTTAATCTCTTAAATTATCACAATAAAACAGACTAAGCAGAATGCATTTGTGTTTGGAAATCCCATAATAAAATTGCAAAACAATAAATCTAATAGCACACATTTCTAGCATGGGTAGCACACAATGTCATATTTTAATGAGTGGCTTATAGCCTACACACACACACACACACACACACACACACACACACACACACACACACACACACACACACACACACACACATATATATATATATATATATATATATATAATAATAATAATCATCAAACATTTGTATGACCTGGCAGTGACTTGCTTGACCCAAGCTATGACTTGACTTGACTTGCTTGACAAAAGCAGCCACTTGACTTGACTTGCTTGATTCTCACAAAAATTTACTTGGATTTGCTTAAGACTTGAAGGGTAAGACTTGAGACTTACCTGTGACTTGCACACTCCCACCTCTGGTATAAGCCTCAATGAGCTTTCATGCGTGGGGTTGCCAGATGTCAAGAGTTTAAGTCCTCTAATCAAGGCTTTTCCCTTAAAAGGGTACATTGTCTGTCACTGAAGTATCTATCTCATCCAATGAGTGTAACTAAATCTTCACTAGAGGCCAAGATTGTCATTAAGCTGTAATTGACCCTTAGCTAGTGGGAGAGTCGTGATTTGTATTTATCTCGGTAAACTCGGTAAACAAAGGATTGTGTGTGGAGTTCAGGTAACTGCAAAACCTGTCTAATGTTTCTGTAACATGCTCTATATGTACATATAAGACATAGCCCATGTATGCAATACTACTTGTCATTTATTAATTATATGCAGCATTTTAATAAAGATCAGTGGATCTGTTAATTAAGTCTCGATTGTAGACAGAGAACAGACATGTAACAAAACACTTCTCTGAGGCACAAACACAATTTGTTTCCAACTGTTCAGGTGATTAAAAAGCACACTGATTAACCAGAAAAATAAATGACTTGTCTGGACTTGAGTTTATAATCCTTTCTTTCGCCTCAAATCTATTAACTCAATAATTTGCATGAGTGTGATTATTATTTACAGTCTGCAAATCCTCATCCGGCTTTATATATTAGGCATCTGATTGTTTTTGCACATTGTGTCTTCACACTTAAAAATGCATTTGCTAATTATTTAATGTCTTTCTTTTTAAATTGTTATCTATGTATTTATTTAATTTTGCGCTTATATAAAAAAATCTATGTTAACTATGAGTTTGCAGCTTCCATATAATTTAATGAACTGTAAAGTGGTCCTAAGTCAAGGGAGGATTTTAAATCAATCTAGAATTATGCATGCCTACATTTTGTGCTCCAAAGCTGAATAAAATACCAAAAATCAATTATATCATGAAGAGACTGCCTTTATTATTCATTCACTGTCATAGCTTCAGATTTTTTGAATTTGCCTGTATCTGCACATCCCTCAATCAATATTTATCCTCCTCAAAACTGTTTAACTTACTATACAGAATGTTAATGGAATTATCAGGCACAGCCCAGCTCAGGGATATTCTGCATTTTAATTTCAAAGAGTAAAGCTACATGAGCACCATGATGATGTGACAGTGGTACCTTAACTGAGGAAATCGGTCTCAGTTCTTCAACTTCAGGCACCTTTATTACCTGTCTTTAATTTTCTGTTTGCTTAATATTGCATCACATCGTATGGTTCTTCATACAGCCCAAGCACTGTACATTAATTAAAAATAAATAATAATGGAGCATACACATGTGCAATGAACGGTGATGGCTGCTTAATATCGATGCTCCTCCTCAGATGCTCAGCCGAGTTTTAAGTACTGACCTTGTTCTAGAGACTTTCCAGATGGCATCCAAATGGCCTGCTAAGAAAAAGCCGAAGGATGATGTGCACCTTCATAATGCCGTTGCCAAGATGCTAGACAAAAGTGAAAGTGACGTGACATTCAGCCAAGTATGGTGACCCATACTCAGAATTTGTGCTCTGCATTTAACCCGTCCAAAGTGCACACACACACACTGTGAACACACACCCGGAGCTGCGGCGCCCGGGGAGCAGTTGGGGGTTTAATGCCTTGCCTTGCTCAAGGGCACCTAAGTCATGGTATTGAAGGTGGAGAGAGCACTGCACATGCACTCCCCCCCACCTACAATTCCTGCCGGCCCAGGACTCAAACTCACAACCTTTCGATTGGGAGACTGACTCTCCAACCATTAGGCCACGACTTCCCACTTCCACACTTTTTGCGATTATCCAACTGAAATTAAAGGAGGCTTAAGAGTCAATGAATAAGGGCAAGGCACCTGATTTGGATGGTCTACCCCGGGAGCTGTATTTGGTTTTATGGGAACTGATTGGACCACTAATTCTAGACTCTATACATTTTGTGATAGATACAGGTAATTTCCACAGAGATCAGAATTCTGCCCTTATCCCTCTGGTTCTGAAAAAAGGGAAGAACCCCCTTTGATGTTCAAGCTAAAGGCCGATTTCATTTTTTGTTATGGATGCTAAGCTATACGCTAAAGTTCTTGCCTATCATTTAGGAACAGTTGCCAGTTCCCTAATTTCCCATGACTAGACAGGTTTTCTCATGGCACATTTTCCTATGGAAACATAAGATTCCTTTTGAACATTATTGACTTATCCGACTTGGCTAACGACCAACATGCTATGCTCTCAATATATGCTGAAAAATCCTTCTACCAGGTTGAATCTTATCCACATGATCCAGACTCTCTATACTAAATCTTCTGCATGGGTATCTACAGGTTTATGCTAATCAACTGCTTTTCAGTTGAAGAGAGGCACAAGACAGGGTTGCCCATTGTTGCCATTGCTATTGGCAATCTCTTTAGAGATTTTGGCGCAGGTAATTCGTCAGGATCACATCATTTCCCCTATCAGTATAGGCTGTTCCAAACATTATATTTTTCTTTTTGCGGATGATATCTTGCTGTATATGTATATGTAACCTTTCCACTTCTCTCTCAATGTCTTAAAATATTTAAAGATTTTAGCAATGTCAGTGGTTACAAAATTAACTGGTAAAAATACGTATTATTGCCCATGTCAGCATCGGCAAATACTGCATTAGTGTTCACCTTGATTCCAATTGAATTTTTTATATTTAGGAATTCAGAATTTCCCACACTGCACACCATTTTCAAGCCAAATTGTATCTCTTTATTCTCTGCTATCAGACAAGACTTACAAAGATGGGATGCTCTTCTAGTTCCACTACAGGGCAGGATTGCAATTATCAAAATGAATATCCTTCTTGACTCTTATTCATTTATTAACCTTTTTTATTAAGAAATCAACTCTTTGATTACAAAATTAATTTGGAACAAGAAGTGCCCAATAACTAAATTCAAAATGCTACAGAGAAGATCCGACAAAGGAGGTTTAGCACTTCCAAACTTACAGCTGTATTTCTGGGCATGTCAGATGCGCTCTCACAAGATTTGGTTAGAGACTGACACAAAGATCGCTTGGTGTGATATGGAAGCATTGGCAGTGTTTCCACATCCCCAGGATGTGTTATATACAGGCTTACCAGAGAAAGGCCAGAAGTTTGGATACACAATCGTGGGTAAGTCTCTTAAAATTGTCTGAAATTTTAATGGAAGTTGTATTAGGTTTACAACTGAATCACTGATTTGGCATATTCATCACTTCATCACATCACAATCTGGTAACACACCCTTTGTTTTCAAACCATGGTCTGATCTAGGTGTACGTTTTCTGGTTGATCTGTTCAACAGTGACATATTAAGGTCCTTTCAAGATTTGAAAGATTGCAATAATCTTCTTGTTCATTCTTACTTTCTGTATTTAAGGTTGCAAAGTGCAATGCATGCATATGGCATACAGTGGAAATGTAACCTGGACTCTCATCCTGTGTTGGACTGTGTGAATTTTTCTCAGGCACGAGGAGCAGTGTTATTTATTTATATCAGATTACTCAAGCAGTGCTGCAGCACACTCCCTATCAATAATATATGTGGAAAGGAACTGGACAATTACAAACCAAACTGGGACTGGATTTGGGCAAGTATTCCAACGATGTCCAAAAATCTTACCCACCAACTAATACGCTACAAATGCATCCACAATGCTTACGCTACTCCATATGTCCTGCACAAAATAAAGGGCTTACCTACCCCTTTTTGCTCTCTCTGTAATTCAAATACTGTGGGGACCTATATGCACATGTTTTATGACTGTCAATATATTGGTAAATTGTGGGATAAGGTTTTTCAAGTCTTGACAGAGGATCCTCCACACTGCTCTAACTGTGTCCAAAAAAATAAAAAATAAAAATAAATCTGGCTTCAACCCAAATCCTAAGAATTTAAAATGTGGCTTATAGAACTCAAAAATATTGCATTGTTCGAATGAACAACAGCGAGAATTAATAAACCCTCCCCTTCCTTTTCCCCATTTTATGTATTTATTTATGTGTTTGATTCTTTGTTTTTATTTATGTATTTATTTTATATGTGGAAACCCTGATTTTGTGTATATTTAAGTTTTCACATGTTGACTATGTTCTATTCTGCTAAAATAATAATAATAATAATAATAATAATAATAATCACAAAAAAAGTAATAATAATAAAATAATAATATTTTATTAATAATGTTGTTAAATATTGTATATATAGAGAGAGAAAGAAAGAGAGAGAGAGAGAGAGAGAGAGAGAGAGAGAGAGAGAGATTAAATAGAGTTGAAATATATTATATTATGTTAAAAGTAGTTAAAAACATTATTAGCATAGCTGTTATTAGGCCGAGGCACGAGGCCACAGGCCAAGTGCCAGAGGCAATCACAGCCACTTATATAGAGGAGGTATAACTCAAGTACAAGAGTGATTTTGCGTGTGGCACAAGTGTTTAAATATACAAGAAAAACACAACAACGGAGTGTCTTTTAAAAACCCTTTTGTGAAGAACTACTTACGCCACAGATTCAAATCTCAGTCTGACAGTTTAACAGCTGAGCTCAAGCCTCCATTACTAATTTCAAAAAACGTCACTTTAGAACTAGTAACATATTGAGTTGCTTCATTAAAAGCTTATTGTATTACTGTATTAAAAGCTGACTGTATGTAGAATATTGTGAGAGAGAGATGGACTCAGCGAGCATTTATTCTTCAGCTCAATCTCATAAAACATGAGTTTGAATGTCCACTGAGGAAAGCTATATCTTTGTCGTACTCTCCTCTTCATCTGTTAAGGGTGATTTCTGATGACAGCACTGTTCACTGCATTTGTTAACTGCATCTTACAAGCTGTTATTAAAAGTAAAAATAACTTCCATTTCAGTCTCTTTCAATATAAAAGTCTTTACTGCTGACTCGTAAAACAGTATCTTGTCGCCATATAATGATGGAACAATGTCACAAAATTCCCGATCACGAATACATTTACATTTAGTCATTTAGAAAACTAGTGTTGTTTTGTTGTTGTTGTTGTTGTTGTTTTATTAAAAAGAAGATAAATAGATAACATATAATTAAAATAGTATAGAAAGTGATAGATAGAGGGGACAAATAGAGATATACACACACAGATTCTCAATGCTAAATACTACTATATATTTAAAATAGTATTTATTGAATAATAATCAACAACAGCCATCATAAAAGCCATGCTCTAATATACAGCATTAAAGTTATATAAACTATAATGTGATGAGATTTTACCTTCAGCCGAAACTATTTGCTCTGGAACAAATAATAGATTAATGATACCAAAGACTGCTAATCTCTTTACAAATTTACCCAGAACAAATTATATCTTATGTTTAACCAATAGAGATATCAGAGCCAGTGGCAAATTCCGGAAAATCTGGCAGAGGTGAGGCTGCTCTTGACATGTTCATGAGCGCTAAATAGCCATTGACACCCTGGAGCTCATATCTCCGAAAATGTTAGATGTTATCTTTATTAACAAACCATATATTTTAAGTCTAAACAAGTACATTCTCAAGTACAAAACCTACTTTCCATTTGGTGCTGCGATAGTAATGCTCCCGATTAATCACATCCAAAATATTTTTTTTTACATGATATATGTATGTGTACTATATTTATTTATTATGTTTATAATAATGTGTGTGTGTATAATATATATATATATATACCCACACACACACACACACACACACACACTCAGATATCATGTAAACAAAAGCTTTTATTTTGGATTCAATTAATCGTGATTAATCATTTGACAGCACTAATTCCATGACACAAAAACAGCATTATTTTAGCATTTTTGTGGATTTGGGCATCCGCCATGACTCTTGCTTTGAAAAATACTGGAAGCGGAGTGATAGAATTGGTGAAAGGGCATTCCTGTAACAATACCAGCACAATATCTCACGGTTCTCAACCAATCAGATTTAAGAACCAGAACAAACTGTTGTATAAATATTTCTGTATGTATGTATATATGTATTTATATACATATTGATGAGATCACAGCAGTCTGTGCCTGAATTGATTTATTTTCCTTTAGACATTCTTTTTATTTTATTGTTTTCCTACATCTATCTGCAGGTTCCCAGACACCTTCTGAAGATGAAACACAAGACATGGACACATGAAATAGATGCTGGATTCAACTACTCAAGGTTTTCAATCAAGCCCTGATGGAATAGCTATTTTCAAAGACGCACTGGCATTACCAGCATCCCAAAAGCTGAATATGTGGTGCTCAAATAAAAAATTAAGTATTTATTTAGTTATTTATTTTTTTATTATTATTATTTATCCTTTTCATGCTTGTCATGCCGACAGGGTTTTTTTTTTTTTTTTTTTTTTTTTTTTTAATTCACAGACAGAGACATCACACAACTAAATATATGATGTTTCTCCCACATAATTTTTGAACCTCATAAAAAAATATAATAATAATAATAATAATAATAAATAAATAATTTTGTTTGTGTATAGAGAAAAAGTGAGAGGTTTGGGTGTTTGCAACAGGCTCCCCTCTTCATATTATGTGAACTTAACCAAACAATAAAGATATTTACTAAAAGGTGTATCCTCATGTCAATCTATGACTTCTTGGAAGTCTGCAGGAATAATATCCTGAGACTGAGAGATAACTTAGTGATCTCTGCATGCTGAGGAGAGCATGTTCAAGCTGCAGAGTCAGCACAGCAGCCCCGAGTGCCGGGACATGACACATCATAACTCGACAGACACATCCAGAGAGAGAGAGAGAGTGTGACGGACAGCTGAAAGAGGGAGAGAAACTGCATTTACACACACTACATACCATCTTTGCCCTTCTTTTGACCCTCGATCAAGGCAACAGATTTAAATGTAAATAAAAAAATAAATAAATGAGGAAAACTTTTGAGAACACAACAAAGTAAAAAAAAAAAACATTTATTATGATTCCTTTTGACAGCTTTTCTTCACTGACTTACAGCTTTAACCAGGAGTAAAGAGGCGTTCAATTTCTTGACCAAATGAATATAACATCGGATGAATCACATTTTTGAGCTGGTTTTTCGGGTTCACAAAATGCTCTGAATCATTTTGCTATTTACGACTCATTTGGAAACAGCTCACAGAATTGTTTAAAGCTATTTCTCACTCCATGAAAATAATAATAATAATAATAATAATAATGTTAACAAAAACTGTGCTGGATAAGCGGATATCTAAATAAAAGAAACATGCATAAATGTCAGACTCTTAAGTATTCTGCACTTAAGGTAAATGACAACAATACTTTTTGCTCATGTACTGTATTCTATTACCATCTGTGAAATTTTGAAACACAAACTTGGTGTGTAATAGAAGCACGTTTGAGCATTTTAGATGGAAGAAATCTACACATTATTAAACATTAAATAATAACATCTTTGTGACAGTACTGTTACAGTCAAAAATCTATAACCTTATGCAAGTTACAGAGATTCTAAGATATTCAGCAAACACCATCTGTGTATTTTCAAGTAAATTCCAGTCATTAATTTACTGAAAATTTCCACAATTTAAACTGCATTGTTATCTGACCTGTGGAAACTGGAGATGTTTTAATTGAATCAGATTTCTTTTTCCACTTGAACTCAGTGGAGGGGTAGCTCTTTTATAAATCTCTGTTCACCTCAGCCTGACCGCTGCAATCAGTTTGTGTCCCGTCATCTAATTCTCCCTCTTAAAAGGTGCTTAATCTATCCTCATCCAGAAACAATCCATTCTTTACCTTTACCTCATTCTAAAACGACCTCCCAAACTGAATTTTGAGCATTTTGGCACAAGTATAACTTATCATTGATTAGACTCTTGGAAAAGTCAGCCCTTAGAACTCTTAAGTTAAATACAATGGCTATTGCATTCCTTATGGCCACTTGAGTATCCTTCACTGAAATAATTTGGCAGAAGAATGCCAAGCCACTTTAGAGAAAATAATGTCTGAGTTGATAATTAATGTATTAAAGGCTTGAAATGATCATGGCAAGCTGAAAATAAAATGTCACAATATCACATTACAGTCTACAGTCTTACTTTATGAATAGGACTTTTGTATCACATAAATGATGCATCAACTAGTGTGCTGCATTTCTATTCACATTCTAACTCTGTTGTAAGCAGGTAATTTCAGTATCATTAAATGAATGATTCCATGAAACCGACCGAAAATAGACAAGATTTCAATAACATTGTTGGATCATTATTTTTCTTGGTTAGCTCTCAAGTCCAGACTGCATTGATTAGGTTTGATGAAAAACTACATGCAATCCATCATGCAATGTAATGTAACACTGAGAGAAGATGAACAGCTTTTGATACGGCTGCTATTAATATCAGAGGATAAGACCATTCAAGTTCCATTAACTAAAATATACCCTGATTACCCTGTTCTGCACCCACTCTGTACTTCAGAACCAGTGCAGAATCCACAATTTTAAAACAATGTAATCATTAAAGATGATTGTGCTAAATTTCCTGAAGTTGCTTGTATTGGCAAAGACAATATGGTTCAGATTCCAGACCCAGATACACATTGGAAAGTTGTAGCATGGTGGGAGTCTGGTTTACAGCATGTTTCCTTCTGGATTGACTGTGTCTCCAACCTGAAAGAAAGCTGTTGTTGACCTTGATCGACAACCTGATAAAGTTCAGCTATTATATTTTGGACCCATCAGCATATGGCATTAGAGCATCTGTTTTCTGCCTGATTCAGGAGTTACACAAACATTCCAGAGAATCATTTTCACATAGAAATAATAATAATAATTTCTTGAAAAAAAAAAAATAATAATAATAATAATCACTCTATCCTAAATTCTTAATAAAAAATAAATAAACTTGATACTTAATGCATAGAACCATATCATAAATTGTTACCAATTAATTAAACATTTTTCTAGAAGTAAAATTGCATAATATGATGAGATGTATGGTTTTGATTGAAATGTAGCTTGTTTCAAGAATGTTTAGATACTATTGCTAGAAAATAAAGGACAAAAATACAGATTTTATTTATTTATTTATTTATCTTTGTGTCATTTTTGTTATTTTCGGTCTGTTTAAGTTAATGACTCATGCCGCAGAACCTGATTTTACCAAGTAAGACATGTTCCTGGGACAAAATCTTTGTTGACCCTGGAACAACATTGTGATTAACCAATCAGATTTGAAGAACCAGTTAAAAGATTGTGTGAAGTTTACGCATACAATCACTGTTTGGTGTTTGTACATCAGTGTCATTCATCTATCATTTCCTCTGATTTTAGGGATTACTCATGGTTAAGGTTAGGTTTAGGTGTAGGGATATGGTCAAGAATATATATTTCTTCTAGTAAAATGTTGTCCCAGTGTCAACAAAATATGTTGACCTAGAAACACATCTAACTCAGCAAAATCAGGACGTGCACTCAAGCCATTGGACCTGAATGTCATTGGAGTGAGATTGAACTTGTTAATTATTACTTGCTAATTATTATTATCAATCAACACTTCCTTGGAGATATGATCGTTTTCTGGTATTAAGCTGTTTAAAATGTGAATGGAGCTCTGCTTCTGGCTAAGATAACAGGGATCTGGGATAAATCCCAATAATCTACAGTACTATGTGCCTAAACCTATTTTATCCTGCCCATGGTAAATTGTACCATGTCAGCTTTCTCAAGAATTTCACATCCAACTGTAAGGGAGTTTTTATTTATTTATTTATTTTTTTGGAAAAACACTAGGTGGAATTGTTGATCCTTTGATTGGTTCCAATTAAAAGTTTAGTCATTTTATCAATTTGCTGCTCCACTCTGCTTGTTAATTGTTCCTGCATATTTTCAATTTTGATGTTTCTCTTTGCTCTTTGCAGAAAGGCCAGGGCTTATTTACAAGCCGTTATCTTAATTTATCCAGCCACAAGAGACACTGTTTGTTTTGATTAGCCATTAATGCATCTCTTGGTGTGCTCATATTAAGCTGACCTGCTTGTTTTAATATGTCGCCAAGGTCAGCAAATTCATTAGGCATTTGATGTGACTTTTCATCTGAATAAATAAACAGAAATACGCTACATGTCAGGAAGTTCTTTTCATGTCAATTTGCCAATCTCGCCATGATATTTTTTATACAAATCTTGTACTTGCCCTTTTTAGTTGGTTCCTTTCCATATATTCACAATTGATAATAATTCCCAATCAAATTGTTAAAAAGCTTTTAGCACGTAAAAAAAAAAAAAAAAAAAAAAAAAAAAAAATCAGTTGATTGCATTTTAGCTGCTGAAATACTAACGTACTCAAAACAATTTAAGGCCCATTTTCAGGGACTAAGTACTGTCACTATAACGGCAGATGTGGGCCACTTCTGCTTTATTTCAGCTTAAAATGAATAAATAAAAAACTTTGACATTGAACAATTAAATTTCTAAACTTTAGACTGCAAATTAAAAACAGTTTCTCCATGCATAGCATTTTTGCATAAAATGTGCATATTTATATAAGCATAGTATTTTTTTATTATTGTTTGTTTTATTCAAGCATTTGTTGTGTAGCACTTGCTTAACGAATATGACAAGGTCAGATGTGCTTTGCCTGTTGGAACTGGATATGTCTGTTCAGAATCTTTTATTTATTTATTTTTTGGAAATAAAATTCAAAATTGTATAATTCCATTTTATTAAGAAAGATATATATATATATATATATATAGATAGATAGATAGATAGATAGATAGATAGATAGATAGATAGATAGATAGATAGATAGATATATGTTACTGTATGTTTGATCAAATAAGTGCAGCCTTGCTGTGCATTAGATTTATTTTTGTTTTTATTTTTCAAAAACATAAAACAAATGATAATGTAGCCATGATACTGTGCAAATTGAAAATACACTGAGAAAAAAATAATAATAATTCAACAGGGCTGTATTAATATGATTTTTCCCCTGTATTGATTTATTTTTATTTTTGTAATATTTTTTTTTTTTTTAATCTGCTTAAAAATTGTGTTTCTTACTGATAAATGCATGTGACTGAACAATGAATGTAATGGCTTCACTCTGATATGTTTTATGTCCCACTCCTCACTTGTTCACACATAGGAAAAATCCCACTCAGAGTACATTCCATTTATTTACATTTTCATTAAGTACTGTATATGCTCATAAATATTAATATTTTTTTTAATAATATTTCATTCACTTTATTTTACACGTATGTAATTTCAAATAATGTAAATTTGCCATTGGTTACTATAAAAATAAAATTATGTGCAGTTACACCAGGTTTTACAGACTGAAGGTCTTGTATTCACAGCAGCTTGCATTGGTCAAGGCCGCCCATGAGGCCGTTTGACTGACATGTCAAACAACCAATCACAGTTTGTTTCGTTCATCGAGATGTGAAAATGTCGCCACAATAACAGACCGGTGTGTAAAACTCTCAGAATTATTTTAAAGATTCTATGCTGTGAACTTTAAATATTTCACTAAAACCGAGTCTTTAGCTGATCCAGATGCACTCATTGTCACAGTTGTAAACACAGTGGCTTTCAGTGGAGGGGGTTTGGCGCTACCGTTGTGAGACTACAGGTCATTATGCTTTCTCAGAAACCTTTCAGAAATGAGAAAAAAGTGCCTGTGAAGTCTTTACCTGATAGGGCATCAATGCTACAAGTCAAGCTTTCAGACAGTTTGTAACAATTGATTTCCTCCATGTATAGAACAAGTGCCAAAATCTTCTGTGCATTTTGTCTATTTGAGTAAAGTTTGTTTTGGTTCTCATTGCCTGAAGTTGCTTGTGTTGTATTAAATTTCTCTAACAAAATGAAACAATAGACATTTTCTTTTTTTATCTTTTTTTCATATGTTAAGTCATTAGCCATGTTCCCACCTTCTTGCTTGAAAGTTTTAACAGAACTTGAATAAAAAATAAATAAATAAATAAATAAATAAAAAATGTGCATTATACACTCTTTCATGGCTCATATTTATAATGTTGTGATACAGAATCTTCCACTCAGGCTTATTGTGATTCTTTTATTTTTCATAAAAGAAGATGTAACCAAATTATTCTGCTTAAACCACAGTTTTGTTCATGTTGCACAAAGGTTTGAAAATCCAAATTCCTTTCAAGAATCAATAACTGCATATGCTGGTGTGTGTGTCTTTTCATCTGTCGTAAGAGAATCTTACTCTGTGTATGATTCATTTGGTTTTCATGACCATGTCTTGTTTCTGGAGTACACTAGTCTTCATTCTCTTTAGCATCACCTCCTTCCTTTCTTTACTGTGCCAGTCTGTACAGAATCATGTGCTCGCTTCACACGTGACCACCCAGTGTTTCACTCATCACTCATTACCGACACATTAGTTGATAAATCTCACGGTGACACTACTATTTCCTTTAGGAAAGTGGTATTTCTTTGGGTTTAGAGGAGAGAGCAGGGTTTTAAGGCCTGTTATAAAATGTGTGCACTTGGTTTCTGCAGACATGCACAATCGGATTAAATTTTTCTCATCGTATATTGTAACCTCTTGTGAACACCAAATTTCTCAACAGATATCTTTGAGAATATATTTCTGTGGACTTTATTAGGCCGTTTTTCTGTGGCAGAATTCAGCTCTCTGAATGCCAAGTCCATTTTATTTTATTTTTTGTTTCTCCTTGTACTAGATCTTTTTTGAAAGTGCATGTGGTTTGTTATATAATAAGCAGTTTTATTTTGCCTCCCAAGGAATTCATTTTTGACATTTTGAGAAGAAAGACTGTTGGTGCACAGTGAATAGACTTCAGCTAGCAGGATTGCATTGGCACTAAACTGAACACAATGTGAGCCTCCAACCCGTGAGGATCTCGGCATTAGCAAATTATGAGCTGTATTCACACTTTTATATGAAGCAGTATATTTTCTTTTTATTCTAAAAACACTGTGGGTGAATGCAGGTCAGAAGTTCCATTTGTAAAGTGGCCTTGGAATTTAGCTCTTCATTTTAAAGTTTTCATCTTGCAATTATACCAAATCAGAAGATAAATATAAACATAAAAAAAAAACACGGATTATTTCGGTGAGAAAAAAATAAATTGAAATAAAATAAAAATGCTTTTAAACTGAATTCGTACAGACCACACTCACCATCCTTAATCTGAAGTTGGCTGAAGTTGGCTTGAAATATTTAAATATTTATTTGTTATTAATTTATTCATTTATTAACACAAGTAAATGCATTAGTTAACTTAAACTAGCAATTAACTTCAACAGCATATCAACATTCAATACACCTTTAAAATAAAAAAATATCTGTTAATGCACTATTAATTATAAATGAGCATTTTAAAAGTAATAAATTATATAAAATATATTTACTCATTGTTAGTTCTTAATAGTTAATGCATTAACTAATTTTAACAAATAAGACCTTGTTGTTATGTCACACCCTTTCTTTTTATGCACACACATATGTATGGCGGTAGATATTTTGTAATATATTTTGTAATAAATATTTTTTAAAATAATTAAATTTAAGAAATTAAAATTTAACCTGTATAATTTCTAAATTCAAAAAAAAAAAAAAAATTGTTGTCTCTTTTATACATACAGATACTTACAAAAGTATGCTTCATTCTCCAACACTTTTAAAGCCCAAACGGTGGCACATTTTGGAGGGACACAGATAGAGTTGTTGTGACAGGCCTGCAATAGCAGAAGTATCTGGAGTTGCTATTTAAAAATCCCAGTATTTGTTTTTAATTCTTTCCAAAAAAATCAGATTCCTAATGATGCTCTTGGTGGAGGTACTTTTCCAAAACATGCAGTAATATTTTATTGTAAACCGGAAAGAGTATGTTGAATACCTCAACTTATTATTAAAGTTAGCAGTGCCTCAGAAGCTCATGGCTGGCAGTGTCTTGGTGTTTAGTAAATGGTGACTGGAGTGCATTCCTCAAACGCAGGTTTTGTCTTTCTGCAGTTCAAATGACTGTCTAATGTGTAATATATTTGCCGCTTCCATTTGGTTCTGTTTGCTTACAGGTATGTGAAAGTAAGATGTGTGCATTTCTTCGTATTATTTGGCAAAAGCCACAAATGTGATAATAAATGCTTCCTTTTTCACTTTCATCCTCCACCCCCTATTATCTTTGTACCTACACCAGGGGGGCTCAGTTACACTCGAGTGCAACTTGAAAGCTTTGACATTTCTATAATAACTTTATTTGTGTTCCAAATAAAAAAGTTTTGAGCTGCATGACATGACAGTATTTTCATTTTTTTAAAGCAATTGATCTGCCAAAAGTGTTCCATAAACTGACTGGCCAAAGTGTGAACAAATAATAAAAGTAAAAAAATATACAAATAGTTTCTTGTTTCAAATACATGTATTATTAAAACGTGTGTGTGTGTGTGTGTGTGTGTGTGTGTGTGTGTCACAATTCTTTGAGCGAATAGTTCAAAACATCATATTCAATGAAAAATAAACAAATAAATAAACAAATTTTTGAGAATTTTCTGCCTGGACATTATCCATTAATTGTATGGACATTTGTCATTACCATTAAATGTAAAAAATTACTAATAAAAAATACAAATGTAAAAATCAATAAACAAATAAATTAATTAAAAACTATTGTTCATATTATACTTGAACATTGTGCCGTTTTTTTATAGATTAATTGTATATATTCGTTTTAGAGTGTATAATTATAATTATTATAATATGTATTTATTAATTAGTCAGTTATTATTGATTGATAACCTTCCATGGCAGAAGGACAACTTTTTGATAAATAAATTTTTACTTTATATATTTTCAAAGCTAATGAATTAAAATATGATTACATTTACCACAGCGCTACAGATTTAGCTTCACAAGAATACACTGCAAAGAAACAACATTTGAACATGTATACCTGTTGACAAATTACCAGACAGCTTAGAACTGAGTTGAGCTAATCTGTATCGATCGACTGTTGTTCAGTCATCAGCAATAGCAGCTACTGTCATCATGAATTCAGCTCTTGCCTGCAGAGTGAGTGTGACTGATTAATAATCACATACACTGTTTTCACATGCACATTCAGACATGAACTGAGAATGATAAGAACCGAAAATTTTATTTTTCTATTTCTGTTTCACCTTTTGACACAAATCGTGCTTCGGGGAAGGCTTGAGAGTTGAGTTTGTGCCGCCTTTGTGAGATAAATTATTCATTTATTAATTTTTTCTTGTCTAATACAATAGTAGGGTTAAGGGTCAGACCCTATTGTATTATAGCTTGCGATGTGCACCAAATCATTCATCTGTTTCAATATATTTTGTGTGTCTTATGGAATAGTCTGTGTCTGTTAGTGAATCTTCTGAATAAATGTGGAAAAAAATTGTGCTGCATGTGCTTCTTTTACAAATGAATATTCAAACTATTCTAACATCTGGTGGCGCATGTTGTCAATGGCGCACATTACGTCAATAACAGGCCAAAATAATACAATAATACAACAGAGAATAATAACTACTTTTACAGATAGTCTATTTAAGTTTAAACCTATTTGACAGAGAATTACCTACACAAAAACAAGAAAATCAACTAATGGCCAAGACTGCAGACCTCAAGCTCTCTCACCCTCACGTTCTCTGCGCATAATGGTTTAAATTAACAAACACATTTTTGTGCAAGCAATTTAAGGTCGCGACTGTTTTCCCAAACATAGCAGGCTTCATTCAGTGATTGAAACAAATATTATTAATATTAATTGAAGTTTTACAGCTTAAAGAACTGACATTGAATGCTCCGAGCGAGCTGTGCTGTGGTAAACATGGAACTTTTCCTTGACATGAAACGATAAATAATCAAACCTCGGATCCATTGCTTGACAGAACTCCCCGAAGCGTGCCCCATCCACGATACTGATCGGTTTCATGTCCTTACAAATGAACAAAATTATTTTATCCGTTATGGCCTCTTGTCGTGTACAGACAAAGAGCTTGCGGCAGGTGATGCAAAGTAACGTTAAGTTTCAAGACGTGACTGTTTTGCTGGAGTTCCACACATTATGCCATGCTCAATTGGGTGCACATTTTTGAGGTGTGACCTCATGTTGCTAGAGGTCGAATGGTACGCTAACTGTATCTTAAATAGCTTGCATACAACTTTATCTCGCGGGTCAACAATTTTACCTCATTTTCTCTGCTGCGGTCGAGTTGGGCTCTGCACTTGCTGGCATCTTCCATGAAGACGCGTTAACTTTCAGCAGTGATGCTGTGCCAGACAGTGCGACTCCTGTGAGGCTGTCACCTGTCCCTGAACCATCAGGCGCGCTAGCGCGCCCACTCGCAGGGCAGACATCCATGCCTCTACTACCGCGGGCCTTTTTTTCCACATTTTTTTTATTCGAATATTAATTTTCACCTTCGAATTTTTTTTTTTTTTTAAACTATTCGAATACATATTCGAATTTAGAATATTCGTTGACAGCCCTAATCCACATACACCGCGGGTCCCCTTAAATGGAACTCACCACCATGTTTCTACAGTAGCCCTAAACGGACAAACTGTTGACGAAATGTTTCGTCACTTTTCTTGTTCTTGCAAAAAAAACACTGACACAATGATGAACAAGTACATTTACATTCACAATAACATTGATTTAATTGAATAATTAAGTAAATATAATTTCTTGATTTACCTTTGTAAAGAAATCTCATTGCTCTCTGCTGTCTTTACTGTCTTTTCCTGTGTCAGCCACCATAGCTTCTCTAAAGGGAGGGGTGAGCAGGGGACTGAGCCGTTGTTTGCAATTAAAAAATCATTTTTTTAAGCGAGTAAATTGGGCCAAATGGTTAGATATTTTTGTACAAAGAAATTGAGATTGCTACAGAGCTTCAGCTCTTAAATGCCTTAATGTTTCACTTCTTTGTATTATAAGGAAAGTTGAGCAACTTTTGTGCGAAACTCATAAAAGCAAACTCCCTCACTTTTCTCGTTAAATTACAGTCCATTTTGATTTCCCGTCTTCGTGGGCCTGAAATATGAATTAAGACCACATGAAGTTATGCCATTGATCATTTCTGTCTTTACTGACATGCTACTTTAGACTGAAGTGACATTTTACCACAAAATTCATATTTAATGGCCTTGAGAATATATGCAGGCCTGCTAACCGTTTAGGGGAATTTTAAAAGAGAAATACAATATTACTTAAATAATGAGGTGATTCATTATTTTTGGACCATCTTTATAAGAATGCTAATATTGCTCTTGTCGGTTTTGTTCTGTCAGGTTTGCTAATGGTGGATTATCATGACAGCACATTGCTGGGGATTCTTGAGATCCTCCTTTTGAATCATGTGGGATGCTCTATGGTTAATTCAAAGCAAAAATGTTGGGGTGGGGGTATGCAGGTCATGCTGTATTGAAAACAGTTGAAAACTTTCACAGACTCTTAACAGGATGCATAGCTCCACACGCTTAACACTGAACAATGACAGATTTATTGTGAGCAGACAAACCAAGTGATGGATATCCAACCTTCATAAACACACAGACAATCAACTTTCCAATCTAACTTTTGGCACTAGGTTTGTAGACCAAAGCAGATGGTGCTCTGAGAACTGCTCTGTGAAATAAACTCATCACTCACTCAATGATTTGAGCACCAGTGCCTGCTGGGTAAGGATGTGTTGTTTGAAGAGGAGCCATGGGGCTTGAATAGGGAGCTACACAGAAGCCACATATCCATTGGATGAAAGGGGAAAGTGTGTTTTAACCTTTTTATGTAAATACTTGTAGACTTTCTCCATTTAGCTCACAGTAGTAAAATTTTTATCCACACACTGATAACTTCGAGAATAACCATTTTGGTATCTGAAAATATGAATATTTCAGAACAAGAAGGCCAAGTCCTACATTATCCTGGAACAACATTCATAATAATAATAATAATAATAATAATAATAATAATAATAATAATAATTTGTTCACTGGAATGTTGCTCCAGGACCAAGATGGTCTCTATCCAGGCACATGCACTACTTTGGTAAATCACATTAAGCACTTTTTAAGTACAGTCTGGATCAAACTATATCTCAGCTTACATGTTATAATGAGACAGTTTATTCAGGACTTTATTCACTCCAATTTACTCATGCTATTAACTTCTTTCTCACTGATAATGATCACAATTTGCTAAATTAATAGGTTTAGGACATGTGAAATACAAACATCGGAAATTCAGTTGTAACAAATGATTGAAATAAGGAACATCCATTCAGTAATTTATGCATTATAACAAACAACTAATCCTAATTTAGACCATGACCCAATATTTTACATTTACATTTAGATGTATGCATTTAGCAGATGCTTTTATCCAAAGTGACTTAAATTGCATTCAGGCTACACATTTTTAAACACACTTTTTTTTTTGTATAATGGGCCTGTGTGTGTGTCCCTTATTCTGGCCCTTTTTTCTGTGAAAAATTACAATTGTCCCTTATTTTCCTTTACTGAAGTTGGAAACCCTGTGCCAACCAACTCAGAGTTGACTTAACTTACACAGTTCAGCTGTTCTAAACCCAAAAACTCAAAGATTCCCATCTAAGAGTAAGTCAACTCAGAGTTCAAGTTTGGGGCCTGTTTCAACACAAAACTTGATAACAACTAAACAGAAGTGAGTTAAAAGCTCAAAATACCACATTGCTAAGCAACATTCTGAACATCATAGCAATTTCCCAAACCACAAAAGCAACAAAGAATATTCTGAACACCTCTCAGAAGACCACATAAATGCCCTAAACTATATGCAGCCCATGCTAGTAAAAAAAAAAAAAAAAAAAAAAAAAAAAAAAAAAACACAGCAGTGTCCTACCCAGAACTTGCTAGCAACAGTTGCCGGGCCAAGCAGCTGCCACAAAAAAATGTAGAAACAAAGTTAAGTAGGCTTTAAGATGTGTATTGTTGTGTATGTTGTTTTATATACTTGTCATATACTTGAGTTGGCCTCAGACACAGAAGACTCATGGGATTGTCTGACTGACTGCTGTGCTTTGGCACAAACGTGCTATTGTTGTATTGTGACAGCAGTTTTTAGAGCTGAGGTTGTGCTGAATCTTGTAGCCAAGGATTTGTCAGATGAAGAGATAGCTGTGTTAAGATATGTGTCTTACTGTCAGTATCATATTGTCTGCCAAAATCAACTTCTGTTTGAGTCACTAATGTAATACTAGGAAATCTTGCATAGGGTTAAATCCCCTGTAGCTTCTGAATGACTTTACAGGTTTATTTGTAATGTCACCATGTTTGATTCATGTCTGCCATTCTGTGAGCATGTGGGAGAAATCATTTTCTCCAGATTCTGCCCAAAGAGGCACAAAAGTGCACAGCTGTGCTCAGCTAACTCTGTTTGATTACAGATGTTTAAATTTATCTGACTATGGAGGATTCTAATGACATTTGTGCCTTGATATTCTCAGTTCAGTCTACTGAAATGTATGGAGAACTCAATTGAATATGTAATCAAGCATTCGATGAACATTATTAACAGCAATTATTATGTTGCAATCAAACTTATAGCAAAATTGTATAGTTCTGTATGTTGTTTCAGGAATTTGGTATCTTCTTAGGTCATCTTAGCGGTCGGCACCATCTATTCTCAGGTGTTCTGTATCCAGACTGATTCTTGTGTAAATCCTAGTTACCATGGAAAGTCAATCCTACCGAGCCCCACACATGACTTGCGAGAAAAAAAAAAAAAAAAAAAATTGTGCACACAATTTACTAATTAGTTCCCTCAATGTACTAAACCATGCACACGATTACTATTGCGTTCCCACGATTTATTATTGCGTTCCCTCGATTTGCTAAATCGTGCACACAATTTAGCAAATAAAGGGAACAAATTAGTAAATTGTGCACACAATTTATAAATCGAGCTGTAGCCGCCCGCACTGGGTTGTACATTATAATTAACTCAAATGATATATAGGGAAATAAAAAAAAATAATCAGGAATATGATTAATAGATATCTCATATGACAGTTGCATTAAAATTATTGAAGATGAAAAATAGGTCAATTGTATATATCAATACCTCATTACAAGGCACTGTAATTTACTCATTAATATGTCAATATTCCAT
Source organism: Carassius auratus (assembly GCF_003368295.1). NCBI lineage: Eukaryota > Metazoa > Chordata > Actinopteri > Cypriniformes > Cyprinidae > Carassius > Carassius auratus. The sequence goes on from NC_039287.1 coordinate 5,844,797, forward strand.
TCTTCATATCAATTATAGTGATATCTCTTACTGTGAATTACCGCAAATCAAACAGTGGTTTGTCCAGCAAACGGCCGTAAGTTGAACTTATCAGAGAGAATGGGCGCGATCACAGAATAATCGCTCAGTTATGGCAAAACCATAGACAATAACCTTTGAAAGACAACAAGAAATCAGATCGACAACTTTTAAACAGCATTTAAATCTCCATAGAGAATACTTGCATGGGGTCTCTTTGTGTCTCGCCAGACCAGCGTGCGTGTGTGCGTGGTCCTTTATAGCTAGGCGTGTTCTTTTGTGTCTTCCGGGGCTGCTGCGGACTCACGCGATATTTGAAAGATCCAACGCAGTAATATTTCAGAGTTCATCTTCCTCGTGTGGAGAGGCGATTAGGAGAATAAACTTAGTAAGGAAAAGAAACGAAAACAACGGAGATGAAAGCTCCCTTAAGGAGCCATGAGAACAGGTTGTTCTCTTAGCCGCAGTGTTGAGATCAACTACCCGACAGAAGCACAGAAAAGAGAGCGGAGAGTAGATAAGAGCAAGAGAGAGAACTTCCTGGGTCAGTTCTTCTTATGGATGGACTGGTTCACACCTCTGTTTGCGCGAACAACCAATGAACGTCCGCGATCTGAAGCTGAAAAACGTTACTTGGGGAAACACCCACTCGAGTGAGTTATAGCTGACAGAATTGAACATCTTTATTCTAGCAAGTCAGTAATTCCAGATTAATATATTTTACATTAATTTCCTTAATGTAAGTGAGTCCGTCAAAGCATGACGATTAAACAGATACCAAAAATAACATGTAAAGCTATAAACATAAAGTTTCATACAAATGCAGAAATACACACATTTAAAGTTTGATTATCACACGATAAACATTATACTCCAATTTGATTATAGAAAACATCTAATGCACCAAAAAATGCAATACCCAATAATAAGGGTGTAACGGTACGTGTATTCGTGTGCACGTGTGTACCGAATGACGGAATGCAATATTTTGTGCGCGGAATATTAGTAAATTTTCGTATTTCCAAACAAACATATTAAGTGGCGGAAGTCTCTGCGTTCAGCGCAAACCCCGCCCTGCAGCTGATAGGCCGGTGACACACTGGCTGTGTGGCGCAAGCGTCTCAGCTGCGTGGCATGTCCATTTTTAATTCGGCTCCCATGTTAACAGGTTAGAGCTTGAAGACTGCCTGCGTGAGACGCCCATTTCAGGTACGGCTCGAGTTGCGCGGAAAACGCTTGCATGCTAGAAATAGAACGGACGCTTATTTTTCACGTGACACGCAAGCGTGTTGGAAGCGTTTCCAGGCAAACTAGAATAGGAAAATATGTTTATATGTCATTTTGTAGACAAATACATATTAATTCATGACACTTTGATGTTTGAAAGTCTATAGGTTGACATAAATTCAGATATAAATGTAATTTAAAAAATAAATTAATAATTATCGATTTTCAAATATTGCACCTGTCAAGCATAGTCTATTTTGGCGTCAATACTGTTGACAGTGTCCTTTATCAGTATAGGCTTTATATTTATGCTCAACATGAAGTATAGATATTGTTTGTAATGAAGACAAGAGCCTGGTCTGTCGGCGTCTCCCTGTCACCTACAGCAACAGGCACGGCACGGTTCTGGTGAAGCAGGCCTACAAGCTAGTATTGGTAATGCTGCAATGTAATCATGGTTATTTATTATATTTTTCATTTTTGTTATATGATATTGGTTTGAGACTGAGAGTATTTTATTTAGTGGAGAACTTTGCAGCAGTATTTTATTTCTTATTCTATTTTATTTTATATATATTTTATTAAAAAGTATATTTAAAAAAAATGTATAGTAATAAACAACCTGCAGTTTAATGTTTGCATTTCTTTCCCTTACTGTACCGAAAATGAACCGAACCGTGACTTTACAATCAAGGTACATACCGAACCATGATTTTTGCGTACCGTTACACCCCTACTCAATACATTTAGAATACATTGAGAAAAGGTGCCAGTGAGCTGGCTTTGCTGTTCTGTGAAAAGTTTTATGACCTGGTTAGGGGGGTAGGGTTTCAACTCATGATTCTATTTAAGAACATTCATTCCAAAAACATTTCACATTTACAAGTCAGCAACTTATAATCCTCACATCACAGGATTAACCATTTTATGCAACACACAAACCTATCAAAATACACCTTAGTAATAAAATGACAAAGGTAAAGAACGTCAAGAAAGGTTTGTGTGTGTGTGCTTATGTGCTGTGGAATGTGTGGTCGTGCCGTGTGGAAAAAAGCGGGTGTTTTGTCTTTCCTTTGAGGCTCAGCGAGTATCTCTGGACTGTCTGAAGGTGCAATAAATGTCACCCCATCATAGGATATTGCTGACATCGCAGGCGCCCAAATGGTAAATTATGCTGGAAGCGTTCTTGTTCTTGAGTGCAGAATGTGTTAGAGAGTCATGATTCATTAATATGGAACAGATGGCTGAAATACCATCCGCTCATTAGTGTTACAGAGTGAACAAAATAATCAATTGAGAGAATGCAATAGTAATCATGTGCACTTTTTAGTACATTGAGGGAACCAATTAGTAAATCGTGAACACGGTTTAGCTTTATATTTTTTCCTGCATGTCCTGTGCGGGGCACCGTACAATCCTGTGGCTGAAGCAGAGAAACAAATAAAGACATATTTAGAGTAGATACTGTTCCAACCATGCAAAAAAAATTATTTGTTTAACACAATTTAAATAATAATAATGTGCATTTGATCAGCTATAACTGCAGTACAAGATTATAAGATGCATTATTTGAATGCTTGACCAAAGAGACATGTCTTTAATATAGATTTAAACAGACAGAGTGTGTCTGAACCCCAAACATTATCAGGAAGGCTATTCCAGAGTTTGGGAGCCAAATGCGAAAAAGCTCTACCTCCTTTGGTGGATTTTGCTATCTTAGGTACTACAGAAAAATGATTTCTGAAGGATTGTGTGACTGGAGTATGCTAATGCATTTTTAAAAAGTTTAAAAAGTCAGCTTTGATTGTTCCTAATGAACTGTTTAACTGCCCTCCCTAGTGAATCTCAAGTTATTTTGTGGGATAATTCAATATATTCTAAATAAACTATAAAAAAAGATAAAAATATATACATATATACATTTATTTTGTCATCACATTCTTGCTTGTAACTCTTCCCTCTCAAGCCCCCTTCACACTGCACGTCGGACCCACAATATTCCCTTAACATTGCCTGGTCGCCTTCTGTGTGAAAGCAACCACGTCCCGGAATTGATTACCGAATTGAACCCGGGTCGGGGACCTAGTAACATTGCGGTAATCGATCCGGGACGAGCGCTGCATGAACAAAAGCCAAAACTAATGCCGCAACGGATGTGACGTAGTGATGACGTAGTTATCGTGCGATTCCTTGAGCTTGTTTTTTCAATAATACAACCCTGCAATGCCAGAAGAGCTAGTCGGTGTTCTAAACGCAGAGAGTGTTCGTATACAAAATAAACTAAAATTAAACAAGCAGAAATGTGCGCAAACTGGACACAAGTCGAGACCAAGGAGCTCCTTACTATCCGCGCTGAAGCGGAGATCGTTCGCCAGCTCAGTGGAACGGTACGTGATGCGGTCGTTTATGAGCAAATAAAAATTAAAATGCAACAGCGTGGTTTCTCGATAGAGAAAGCGAAAGTCATCAGTAAGCTGAAGGCTTTGAAAAAAAAATTTCACCAAGTGCTGTATCACAACGGGAGGAGCGGCAGTGGAAGACTAGACTGGCCTTACTTCGATTTATGCTACAGCGTATGGGGAACAAGCCACTCGGCTAACCCAGTAGCGTTACTGGGCAGTATGGCGGCGTCTCCGTGTAGGAATGACGAACAAGAGACAACAGCAGAGCTAGCCACTTCTTCTTGCACTGTTGTGTCCACAGTTGCGTCCAGCTTGGAGACCGTCGAGGCAATTTCCAGGGAAAGTAATTCAGGTGAGTTACATAACTATGCTATTATGTACCTTGCTGGACTGTTTGTTTTTTGTCTGCCTTGTATCACATGCTACCTTCAGGTTACTAAACAACATTGTTTTGTCTTTTTATAATCACCTCAACCACCCCCTTCGAAAAAAGCCAGAAAGCGCCAGTCCAGAACTGATTTGATCATGAAAGAGGTGAAGGACCTCTTTTTTTATATGGACCGAGACTTTGAGGAGAGGGAACGTGTCCGTTTGGCAGAGCAGAGGGAATATGAAAACCAGTTGAGGAGGGAGGCGAGTCAGGCAAGGGATGTAGAGCTGGCTAAACAGATGACAATGCTGCGTGAGCTACAAGACACCCAAAATCGTTTTTGGGTGAAATTCTTAGCCGTATGCCAGCTCCAGCACCCACGCCCTATTATGTGCCCGCTCGTCAAGCCCGTTTTCAGCAGAGCACATCAGAGAATACAGACAATCACTTATTCAACCCGTTACCATCATTGCAGCTTGAGTAGGACTGCTTCAAAACTTGTTATTGTATAACAATTATTGAATATTTCATAGTACTGGATTAGTAGCATTTATATAAATGTAAAATATATGTATATTTTATATGTATAAAATATATGTAAAACACAAATTATATAATATTTATATTTGGGCATAATTATCTAATGCTTGCCAGGTACAGTTTTTTTTTTAACTGTTTGAACACTTTGTAGTGTTGTTTTTTTTTTTTTTTTTTTTTTTTTGCATTTTTAATATTGTGTTACACTTTTTTCTAATTGCAATGTTTTTTTGTAAATGTCAACAAACTATTTCCTCTTCCTTCTTTCACAAATGGACCATTAACTGTGTTTCCTGGTTGAACCCTACTCTATCATCCCACATACATCATAATTATTTATCATACCTGCAATAGAGGTTTCATTGAGCTTCATCCGGCGCTGCGTGTTTAGCTCCTCCGTCCACACTCAGCCCCCATGGGAGGTTCAACAAGTATATCATATTCTAAATCCCAAACCTGAATCATATATAAACGTAATTAGTGCTCTATACATCTGTCTATCCATTAATCCTTTTCCTAAAATATCCTCATTCTTCATTCTATCCTCTCCATTCTTCAGATGACTGAACAATACATCCCGGAAAATATTATATTTACTACAAATAAATAATACATGAAATACATTTTCAGATACACCACACACATCACATAATCCATTTTCATGTAGCCCCATTATTGCCAGTGTGGAGTTTAACCCTGTATGTCCCAATCTTAACCTAGACAGCAATACTTCTTCTTTTCTATTTCTTCCCTGACAATGTATCCTCCCTACTGTCTGTGTGATACTATAAAACCATCTCCCTGTGCTACTACTGTCCCATCTAATTTGCCACTTATTCATTAAATTTCTCTTTAAAATCGATTTTGCCTCCTTTTCCCCCATAGGTACTTTAACATCCACCTCCGTCTTGTCTAGTGCTTTTTTTTGCTAGTTTATCAGCAACTTCATTGCCAGATACCCCAATGTGTGCTGGTACCCAACAGAAATACACCACTATTCCAGCCTCTTTCAGTCTGTATTGTGATAAATATACTTCCATTAATAAATCATCTCTGTCTGATCTTGCATATACTATCCTAATTAAAGCTGAAGAAGAATCTGAACATATTACCACTTTATTTGGTCTGACTTGTTCGACCCACTGGCGCCAATCTTTTTCGACTCGTACATTATACGTCAAATCCGGATGTCACGTGTCAACTCGACCCGGGACCGTTATGGGTTGTGTGTGAAAGCGCACATATTACCGTTTTTCACTGGCAGTGTGAATGGACCAAATCTAGCGGCCCGGGAACAAATGCCGGGTCGCATTATCCTTGTATTTGCCGGAATCGCAGTGTGAAAGGTGCTTCAGTCACACACTTTACTCTAAGGCTCATTATCCAGCTCATTATGCAGGCCTTTGTCTTCTCAGGTGTGAATCACACTGATATTCATGGTCATTCACGCCTACTCTCATATGCCCTTTCGAAACAAAATGTGTCTTAGAAAATTTTTATCAATATATTGTTTTTTGTGAGCGAGTAAACAAGATGATTTTCCCACCATTTTGAAGCAAAAATTCTAGGCTATAATTTAAAGTTCTGGAAAGTCTTCTGAACAAATGTTTAGTATGTGTTTTATGACCTTATTTCATAGACTTCAACATTTTAGTTTTTCCACTAACCATGCATAAATGTTGTTTTGTCAAAAACACATTCATGTACATACATGCTATTTACGTATTATTTTAGCCCAGTTTGTACTGAATACAGTGTTTTCAAACCAGTGTTAATTTAGAAAATTTTCTGTGATGAAGATGTTACGTTGACAAGCTAAAACTAATATCTGATGATAAAAACTATGACGAAATATATATGTAATTTTCATTAACAGGACAAGATGGGATTATAATGTTTTCTGAGGACTACCAGAAAATCAAAATATCTGCATATCATATTTGTATGGCAACCACAAGTGGATGGATAGACTAACAAAACGCGAACTAGCCATCTGAAACAATGGCCTTAGCACCCAAAAGGGTAGGAATGAGATGACCAGACATCTAGTTTCCCCATGGAATCACAATTCATTGTCGATTAACTTAAAGTGAGTGACGGTGGGATAGGCGGAATTGCGCTGATAGCGGTGCTCTCTCTTGCGCACGCTCCACGTCTTCATTTCTTATATACAGCACGCGATCAGTTCTCTGCGCTCAAATGCACACATAGCAGTCCAAATGTCTTTTGTGTAGAATATCTCATGTAAATACAGCTATGGATAAAGTGAAGGTGAACAGGTGGTTGAAAACTGAACTTGTGTCAGTTTTACATGCATGCTGTCTTAAAGATACAGCATTCCTAGTTAAGTACCTATCCATGTCATTAATGTTAACCAACAAATATTAAATAAATATTTTAAGTAAACCTAATGTTTCTGAAAATTTGTACCTCTTCCGTATGTCTTATTATCTTGTTCTGCTTCTTTTTCAAAAAATTATAAATTATTAAATATACATAAACAACTATACGTTTTTGTTGCTCCCTTTTCACACCCAAAATGAAAATTGTCATCATTTATTAAAGTTTTTCCAAATTCAATCCTTGATTCAAATGTATCATAGAGTACATAGATAAATAACTACCAAAATAAATGTTGGTAACTGCAGTTTTACTAAAAGTAGTGACTAAAAGTTGACAAAAATGCAATGACTTTTCGTCGACTAAAACTAGACTAAAACTATATAAGACTCATATAACTAAAATGTGACTATGACTATTAAGCATTTCCATCTCATGGTAAAGACTAAATCAAAAATCCTTGTTTCAGACTTTAGCCATGTATATGTTTATAAGTAGGGATGCACTGGTTGACCAGCCATAAGTCGGAACCAGACGGTTTTTGCTTAAAATATGCGATCGCAATTGGCCGGTTTTTGGTCTTTTTTCGGACGATTTTTCCGGTCCGCGCCCTGAACATGAGTAGACCGTGAAGAGATGTTCAGATTCACAGGCTGGATGAGAAACTACCTGTACCAAGATGGGCTTTCTGTACCAAAATGGCTTCTCACTGTCCCGACAGAACGTTTTTTTTCGTGTTTTATGTCATGTGAGTCACAGTGTTTTTGTACGTTGTGGTACAGAGGTGCCACAAGCGGTGTGAGAGGAAGCAGAAGAGGGGTAAGCGCAGAGGTATCCGGGCTAGGCTAATGGCTAACCCACACAAGCCATCTATCCCCACCATCGTACTGGCTAACATACACTCGTTGGACAATAAACTGGACTACATTCGATTATTACGCTCAACTCAGAGGACTGTAAGAGACTGTTGTGTTTTTGTGTTCACAGAAACATGGCTCAGCAACAGCATTCCAGATGGCGCTATTCAGCTTGACCAGCTGTTGGCTATCGAGCGGACAGAGCTCTCGTTGCGGGAGGAAAAACCCATGGCGGCGGGCTTTGTGTTTACATCAATGACGCGTGGTGCCACGATACTGTTGTGATCAGCAAACACTGCTCACCTCTGGTGAAGTTTACGATCATTAAGTGCCGGCCGTTCTATCTGCCGAGGGAATATACTGCTATACTGCTCATTTCGGTGTACATTCCCCTGTTCAACATCTTTTGTTTGAAGAAGCTATCTCCAACCTGCTTCAATGACTACCGTCCTGTTGCACTTACTCTCATCCTCACGAAGTGCTATCCCTTATGAAAAATAACCATGGTTTTATTATAGTAAAACTGTAGTAACCCATGGTTTTTTGGCGTATTGACTGCCATTTGTAAAACCACAGATTTACTACAAATACCATGGTTAAACTATGGTTAATATAGCAAAACCATGGTTAATTTGTGGTTACCATGGTTTAACTACAGTAACCATGGATTTTTGGTTTTATTTGTAGTAAAACCATGGTTAATTTTCATAAGGGATGAACGGTTAGTCATGCACCACATCAAGTCTGCCCTTCCCCCACCCCCCCCCCCCCCTCCCTGGACCCCTTCCAGTTTGCATATCGGTCCAACCTCTCGACCGATGATGCCATCTCCACTACACGTCTGGACAAAAAGGACAGAATAATATGTCACAATGTTGTTCACACAGACCACAGGAAACAGATGATTCTTCTGCACAATCTGACTTTGCTGCAGCCTGGAATTGAACTACTGGTTTTCGTCTGGTCAGAGGAGAACTGACCCCCCAACTGAGCCTGGTTTCTCCCAAGGTTTTTTTCTCCATTCTGTCACCGATGGAGTTTCGGTTCCTTGCCGCTGTCGCCTCTGGCTTGCTTAGTTGGGGTCACTTCATCTACAGCGATATCATTGACTTGATTGCAAGTAAAAACAGACACTATTTCAACTGAACAGAGATGACATAACTGAATTCAATGATGAACTGCCTTTAACTATCATTTTGCATTATTGAGACACTGTTTTCCAAATGAATGTTGTTCAGTGCTTTGACGCAATGTATTTTGTTTAAAGCACTATATAAATAAAGGTGATTGATTGATTGATTGTTCACTGACTTCAGTTCAGCATTCAACACAATCATCCCTCAACAGCTTATTTACAAACTGATCCAGCTGGGGCACAACACTTCGCTGTGCAACTGGCTGTTGGACTTTCTTACTGGAAGACCTCAGGCAGTACTGGTCGGCAGCAACACATCCAGCACCATCACACTGAACACTGGGCCCCCCCAAGGATGTGTGCTGAGCCCCCTCCTGTTCACTCTGCTGACCCATGACTGCACACCATCACACAACTTCAACCTTTTTAATTAAGTTTGCAGATGACACGACTATGGTGGGTCTCATTAGCAACAAAGATGAGACAAACTACAGGAGCGAGGTGAGCCGCCTGGCCAAGTGGTGCTGTGACAACAATCTCTCTCTGAATGTGGAGAAGATGAAGGAGATTTTTGTTGACTTCAGAAGAGCACGCACACAGCACGTTCCTCTGACCATCAATGGTGCAACTGTGGAGAGAGTGAGCATCACCAAGTTCCTGGGTGTGCACATAACAGAGGACCTCTCCTGGACTGAAAACACAGCAGCACTAACCAAGAAATCACAACAGCATCTCTACTTCCTCCGCAAACCGAGGAGAGCCAGAACCCCACCCCCCATCATGTACACCTTCTACAGAGGCACCATCGAGAGCATCCTGTCAAGCTGCATCACTGTGTGGTATGGTGCCTGCAACGCATCCTGCTGAAAGACAGCTGAGAAGATCATTGGTGTCTCTCTCCCCTCCCTGCAGGATATTTAAGGAACACGTCTCACCTGCAAAGCTCTCTGCATCGCAGGCGATCACACCGACCCATCACACAGCTTCTTCAGCCTGCTACCATCAGGGAGGAGACTGCAGAGGCTCCTGGCCAGGACCAACAGACTGAAAGACAACTTCATCCACCAGGCTGTCAGGAAGATGAACTCGCTCCCGAACCTGCCCCCAGGGATGCTGTCAAGCTGAAGAAGGAGTCCTACCAGGCCTGGCTGGCTTGCAGGACTCCTGAGGCAGCTGATGGGTACTGGCAGGCCAAGCGGGCTGCAGCTCGGGTGGTTGTGGAGTCTAAAACTCAGGTCTGGGAGGACTTTGGTGAGGCCATGGAGAAAGACCATCGGTTGGCCTCGAAGAGATTCTGGCAAACCATACGGCGCCTCAGGAAGGTGAAGCAGTGCCCTGCCAACACTGTTTACAGTAGAGGTGGGAAACTGTTGACCTCAACTGGGGATATCATTGGATGGTGGAAGGAATACTTCGAGGATCTCCTCAACCCCATCGACATGCCTTCCGTGGAGGAAGCAGAGGCTGAGGGCTCAGAGATGGACTTGTCCATCACCCAAGCTGAAGTCACCGAGGTAGTTAAGAAGCCTCTTGGTGGCAAGGCACCAGGGGTGGATGAGATCCGCCCTGAGTACCTGAAGTCCCTGGATGTTGTGGGGCTATCTTGGCTGACACATCTCTGCAGCATCGCGTGGTATGGCAGACCGGGGTGGTGGTACCTCTTTTCAAGAAAGGGGATGGGAGGTTGTGTTCCAACTACAGAGCAATCACACTCCTCAGCCTTCCTGGGAAAGTCTATGCCAGGGTACTGGAGAGGAGAATTCGGCCGATAGTCGAACCTTGGATTCAGGAGGAACAATGCGTTTTTTGTCCCGGTTGTGGAATGCTGTCATGTTGGCTTCATCGGGCCAGGACCTTCAGCATGCACTGGGATGGTTTGCAGCCGAGTGTGAAATGGCTGGGATGAGAATCAGCACCTCCAAGTCCAAGGCTATGGTTCTCTGTCGGAAAAAGGTGGCATGTCCCCTTCAGGTGGGTGGAGAGCTCCTGCCTCAAGTGGAGGAGTTCAAGTATCTTGAGGTCTTGTTTTTGAGTGAGGGAAGGATGGAGCGGGAGATTGACAGGTGGATAGGTGCAGCTTCTGCAGTGATGCAGTCAATGTACCTGTCTGTCATGGTGAAGAAGGAGCTGAGCTGCAAGGTGAAGCTCTCGATTTACCGCTCAATCTACGTTCCTACTCTCACCTATGGTCATGAGCTGTGGGTCATGACAGAAAGGACAAGATCCCGGATACAGGCGGCCAAAATTAGCTTTCTGCACAGCGTGGCTGGGCGCTCCCTTAGAGATAGAGAGAGGAGCTCTGCCACTCTGGAGGAGCTCAGAGTAGAGCCGCTGCTCCTCCACATCGAGAGGAGCCAGCTGACGTGACTCGGGCATCTGTTCCGGATGCCTCCTGGATGCCTTCCTGGGAAGGTGTTTTGGGCACGTCCCACTGGGAGGAGGCCCCGGGGAAGACCGAAGACATGCTGGAGGGACTATGTCTCTCGGCTGGCCTGGGAACGCCTCGGTATTCCCCCGGAAGAGCTGGAGGAAGTATCTAGGGAGAGGGAAATCTGGGCATCTCTGCCTAGACTGCTGCCCCCGTGACCCGGCCCCGGATAAGTGGAAGAAGATGGATGGATGGATATATTAGATATTAAATTACTGTAGTTATGTCTCAGCGCTCTTTTTTTTTTTTAAGGTTGTGTCACAGCACATCACTGGAACAGGACATCCACACAGAGCATATTGTGGAGCTGTAAACCCTAAAAAAAAATAGGTGCTATGTATACATATGTGTTATTACAGTATCTAGTGGATACATGTTGCATTATTGACCAAGGAACAGTCTGTCCATACCTCATATGGCTATCATGAGAACAACAACATTAAAAATAATAAGAAAAGAACATCAAACTTAAGTATTCTTGATTCAGGCATGATGATAAAATAAAATAATTACAAAATTAATTGTGACTAAGGGGGTGGCCACCTAAAATTGGTAATCTAATCACACATATTTAAGTATGTTAACATTTATTCATGGTTAACACCATTACAATTGTTAATCTTCCTCCTCTTTGCTTTACATCTACACATTAAATTATATTAAATTAAATTAAATTAATGTTATTTTTGTTATTTCCATTTGTTTATTTGTTATTTATTGTATTGATTTTGTAGTGTTATATGTTAGATGTGAAGTGGTTATGTCTCCCATCTTGTGATGTGCCCATCCATTCCTTCATAAGCTGTTGCTTTGTCCATTTTGTTTGGTTCTGTTTGATGTTTTGATTTCAATGTGTATTGTTTGTCCTCAATTTCTTTTCTTTTGTTTAATTTGCATGAGAACCGATTCTTTGTTTGGGTTTAAATAAGAACCTATTTGTAATTATTTGCGTGTGTTCCTCATTCCTGTTGCTTGGTCCTTCACACAAATGTATATTTATTGTCCGAAAGCCGGGCTAAGTGAATAAACCCTGCTACATCATTTCTGACATCGTTCAGACCGTCAGTCACTTTTCATATTTCAAATGATCTACAAGATATTGATGACTTTGTGTCACAAATCGGTCAGGCTCATCACCCAGCCAATCACAGAGCACCCCCTCACCTGAGTACGGATTACCGCCACCTGTTCACAATTCAGTCACCAATTCACCACATAATATACAAACACACACCTCAGTCAACACTTTGTCCAATCCCATTGTTGCACAGTGGAGCCTCTTCTGTTATAGTTACCAGCATTGACTATTTAACTTACCTCTAGACTTACCTCTTCTCCAGCGATAATCTCCTCTCCTCCTACTGACTCCAGCGAACTCATCCTTCAAGTATTCTTCTCCAACGTAATTTCTGAGGTGTGCCCAACCGTTCAGCTGCCCTGGTCACCCCCACTCAATGTAAGAAGAATACTAGCATCATTCTATATCGTCTCTGCCAATATTCACTCTCCAAAGGATCCACTCACCTGCATCACTCCTACTGCCATTTTCATTGCCCCATTTCAATAAACCACTGCATGCAACTAACGTTCTGTTCTTGAGTCTGTTTGTTACACTGTTTTTCATCAGAACAGAATTGGAGAAATTTAGCATTGCATCACTTGCTCACCAGTGGATCCTCTGCAGTGAATGGGTGCCACCGTCAGAGTGAGAGTCCAAAGAGCTGATAAAAAATAAATTTAAAAAAATCGCAATTCACATGACTCCAGGCCATCAATTAACATAAGTAAAAATCTGTGTGTTTGTGTAAAAAATAAAAATACATCTATCATAAAGACATGTGAGAAGATAAGTGGTTGGACTTTCTCATTGGAGGAAGTGTTATGGACAAAAGTGATGTTAATTTAAAGTTGAAAGGCCTAGTGATTTGTTTATTTTATTTATTTTTTTTTTTTTTTACTGCATCTTTTCACATTAGAAATTAATTGATTGACTGGAGTTGTGTAGATTATTGTGATGTTTTTGTCAGCTGTTTGGACTCATTCGGATGGCATCCATTAACATCAGAGGATCCATTGGAGAGCAAGTGATATAATGTAAATATGTATAATAATGAACAAACTTATCTATAGTTTGGACGGCCTGAGAATAAGCAAATCCATGCTTTCAATACTATTGATTATGAAAACAAAGCAGATTAGTATTTACAAGACATCAGGGCCGCGGGAAGTAATTTTGAACAGGGGGTGCTGTGAATTTTTTTTTTTTTTTTTTTTTTTTTTGACAAAAAACCTATGAGCCTATAGGCCTATTTAAAATACATTTTAAAAATAAATACAATTTACTACTTTGTCATATACACTTCAGTGCACAGCCAGCCAGGGTCTGAAACACACAGACATCAGTTCTCAGATATGCGCAATGCGCTATTAATCTGAAGCAGAATTAGAAATAATAGTTTAATAATCGAAAGAAAACGAAATAATTACTTTCATTACAATTTCAGATAGCCTATACATACATGCAACTTATTTAGATACAACAAATAATATTACAACAAAATATAATATTAATCAAACTTCACAATAACGCTAAAACAATGCAATCGATTTGGTCAGCTGGCTTGAGTCACTGCACGTTTATGTCACACGCAACTCTATTAACTCGAAAATATTTTTACGCACACCACAAGGAAATAATCTCTGACTATTTAAGCAATTTGTTTATTGAACAGTTCTCCACATCCATTACGCAAAGAACACACGCACAGTATAAAGCTTTCTGTCTCCATCTCCAACCTTTTTACACAAACAAAAAGGAAATAATCTCACACTATTTAAACGTTATTTAACAGTTCTCCACAACCATTACACAAAGAACACACGAACGAAATAATACTCTCCATCTCCATCCCCACCACCTTCCAAAAATACTATAGTATACTACTTACAATTGCTTGGCTAGTCAAAGTTGATCCCACACTTGTTGCCAAAAAAATAAATGTTACAAGCGCGGCAGCACAATGCTCTTACCTGAGCTACATGCAGGCGGGGTGCTCTGGTTACAGGTGTCCAAATGTCGAGGTGCGCTGTATTATATAAAGATGGATGTATTCTGCATGGAACGAGCGGGAAACCTCGTTACTCGGCGACCAAGACTGCCTGCCTGACGTTGACAACGTAACTTCCGAACCTGTGTTGATTAGGCCTCAAAATATGAAATTAAAATCCAAAATATATACGTAATAGCCTACGTGTGTCAAAATCATTTTCTAAAATATTCATAAGGAATTTATAAATTGTGCAAAATATTTTAATAGGCCTAGATTTTTTTTATCTCCCTCTCGTCACTAGGGGGTGCTGCAGCACCCCCAGCACCCCCACTTCCCGCGGCCATGCAAGACATTAATTATATGTGTAATACATTACAAAACTGGCTTGTTTTTCTATTTCAGTGCATTTTGACCTTGAGAGTCTGATGATTTGGTGTAGAGAGAATAAGTTCACACGGCTCTGTGTTTAGGTTTAAAAAAAAGTGACCCACACACTTTTTCATTATCAAAACACCAACCTCCAGTCTGAACACAAGTCCCAGAGGTCAGCTTTGTCCCAGTACTCTCTCTTGTGCCCACTTAAAGCATGTACCTATATGTTGGAGGTGGGAGATTGTCACGGGCACCCAATTTAATACATATAGTGTATCACAATGGATCTTTGAAAGGTCAGCGCTCTATTCATTTGCTGACCTTTACAGCTGACCGTTACAGACAACAGTCCACCTCCTGCTCCATGTTTCTGGGAAGTGTTCCAGCACCACATGTTGTGCCATATCCACCACGGTGAGCTATAGCCTCTCTGTCTGGTGGAAACATGACCACTGTATGTAGGCCTTAAACAATTCCTGATTATTATGAACTGCCATTCATACATGAAAGTACAGAGACACTGTATTTCTGTCTGTCTACAAATCTGTCTCTGAGATTCATCTGTCTGACTGTCACTCTTGTCTCTTGCTCTATCTGTTATTTGTTCTATCATTCACGCTATCGTTCTATACATTATTCAGTCAATCGTTCATCCAATAGTTCTATCATCTGTCTATCAGCATATCTATTAGTTAGTTGTCTGTCTGTCTGTCTATTTAATTTTTACATTCAAAATGTCTTTATTGGCATGATTGTAAAAAAGACAATATTGGCAAAGCTTGGAATATACGTGGAAAAACATAACAATAAAAAAAGCTAAATTATACTTAAATTAATAGTGTTACAAATTAGAACATGTGTGAACATATGATACCACAGTGTTTAACACATAAGCACACACTTGCTGAGGGCCGGTGGTAGACAGTAGGGAAAAACACTGAGGTCAGAAACAATACACATTCACCTGCTGTCTCTCAAGCTGTGGCACATCTACACATATCTTGCAGCCAGTGCTGTTGTCTGTTCCTCTCCTAGTACTATCTTTATTTGTTCCTCTTCAGTCATGGCTGTAAAGTTCTTTATGTTGTTTGTGAATTTGTTTATGTATGGTCTCTTATTGATTTAAATTTGTAACAGTAAAGTAGGAAATGCGTCTTTGTCTTGATCTATCTTGTCTTACAGTGGGCACACACTCTTTGCTTTCTGGATAACCAGCTCTTTTTGTGTCTGCCATTCTCGATGGCTAGATTGTGCTCACTGAGCCTGCACTTTGTCAGGATGTGCCTCGGCTTGTTTCTCTGACACTTTAGAGATATTCTTCCAATTCATAATTCGATTTTATAGATTGATGGAATTGAAGGTTACTTTCTATGTTAGTTTCTTGCTCCCAGTGTTCCAGATGAGACTGGTTAGGGTTAGTAGAGTTAGTCAGGTTAGTGTGTCTCGGAACCAGCAAACTTGGGGCACTTTTTTCGGGGTTCAGTTGTTGGGTTTGTAACGCTTTGAAAATATTCTGTGGGACTTGATTTTAAATGCATCCAGAATTTTAGGGATCTTTTTTGTTTATATCAATAGTCAATGAGAATTGGACTAATTCTGCCCTACATGTGTTATCGGTTTTGTAATTTTAGAATCATGAGATTCAAGTGTCTATAAATCTGTCTGATATTTTTATGTGTCTGTCTTCCTTCTTGCCTGTTGTTAAAAAATAAATAAATAGATAAATAAATAATAGGCAAGGAAGAGTCATACGTCAGTTTATTAAAATGTTACTTTTAAATTATGTGTATGTTTATCAGAAAAACCCTTGATTATATAATACCAGACGGGGCCGATAATAATCAAAGATGCTGCCCTGCATGGAGGCACAGGATCAGCTGGATTGTGTCTGTTAATTACCAGACTTCCTTTCAGGTCACCACTATTTCTTGTTTGTCCTATTCAACAATTCAGATGCCTAAAATATAAAAGTCAGTCTTAATGAGCTTCCTGCCTTTTTTATCCAAGAAATCATATTCCACCTCTGTTCAACACAGACGCAGTTCACTAGAACTTTATAAAGTCTTCAGTTTCTTTGTTTCTATTCCAATTATGTTTGTACACACTGAGATTGGAACCAGCCCTTCCTGGTCTCAGTAAAATGAAAAGTGGTGACAGACTCATGGATTTAGATTGGATAATTTGAAACAGTTTGATGTCATCCTGTTCTGACTTGAAATTGTTTAATTCTGAATTGCTTTTTAATTACTGGCGTTCTTGTGCTTGAGTGCCTCAGACAAAATGCCCTTTTGGCATTTATTTCATTTGCATATTCATTCTCTTTCTTTTCATTATATCACTCATTTTAATGAACAATGACATTTTACTGTGGAAAAAAAATAAATAAAAAAATAAGGGCAAATTAGAGTTGTGATTTAACAGCCAGATCACTTATTATCAGTCTCATTCAGTGAGAAAAATACATTAGAGGAAGTCATCCATTAGGAGGGGGGCAATGCTGTTATTGGGGTAATAACCTCACAGACTTCACCGTCTCATGATTTAAAGAGCAGCAGGGACACCTCATTACAGCACTGCTTTAGCAGGATTGGGTGTAGTCAAGTATATTTCTTTTCCTCGAACAGGCACGCACAAAAGCATGAATTTAATTAAACAATTTTATTTGTTTACTGTTTTATAAAACATCTTTAAAAAACTACATCACAAAAGATCTAATTGTTTGCTCATTATCTCACTCTGTATTTAATTATATTACAGGCCAAAATTTGAAACATAAAAGTTTATTTAAACTGTACTTGGTACTAGGTTGAGTTTAGGTTTTTAAGATCAAGTTCACATTGTATGATGTGAACTGAATGATGCATAGTTGAATTGATACGAACACAGATGCTTCTTCTATAGTTTACTTAACTCCCATGATGCCACATGTAGTAGTAGCTGGCACCCTCATTGCTGTGCTGAACCATGCTGTGAGGCAGACTGGTCAGATTGTCTGTTTGTTATTTAGGAAAGCTGCTGACTCTCTGTGGGAACCCATGAGTCAGTACAAGTCAGATTCTGCCTGCATTGTCTCTGCCTTTCATCAATGTACTCCAATAACTCATGGAGAACCCTATTATGTTATACTATTAGATGTGCGCTCTCCCATTTTCATATGCACCATTCATTAAGCAATAAATCCCCTACCTGCACCTTAGTCCTCATGTACTCAGGTACTTGAGAAGATTAAATGTCCAAAATGCACTTGCATGATAATGTGCTGAATGTTTAATTTTAGCTTTATTTTCATTATTCAAATATTATTAAAATAATATTACTCCCTCTCACATTCCAGCACAGTCATTTGTGAATTTAGTTGCCTGACCCTTCACACTGCATGTGACTGTGCAAAAAATGTGCCCATCACAGTTAATTAAAGTAAAATGTGTGATGGTGGAAAGCTGAAAAGTCAGCTTTACCTACATCTGAGTTCTGCCAAGCAGCCGTCACCACTTAGCAGTAAAGAGCCTTTTAAATGGCACAATCGTTCACAGTGTTTCCCAGACCTGAAATGAGGATTTCAGAGAGATCAAAGGGTATTTAGTGTGAAATAAGTGAAATGTTTTGTTTACCACCTGCTTTCCTCAGATGGTAACACCCCAACATGAATTGTACTGTATGGGCAAAAATTTATTGCTTTTGAGCATGCAGCACATTTTATAATAAGCTTTGTTTGCATAAAAAGGAGGTGTGAAATTAATCTAAACTACAGAAATATATGGCACTGTGTTGCTGTACTTATAGTTCATCCAAAATGTACCATTGACTTAACCAAATGATCAAAAATTAACCAAATGATAATTGACTTCTACTGTATGGGGAGAGAAAAAAAAAAAAAAACTTTCACAAAATAGATACATTTATATGTTCCTGAAGAAAGAAAGACATGCTGTTTATTTATTTTTTTATATAAAACAAATTAATACCATTTTTAGATTTTTAAATGTTTTTAATGAAGGCTCTTATGCTCACTATGACTATTGTGTAATATTGTGAAATATTGTGAAATAATATTTCTTCACGAATAGTAGTAGTAATAGTAGTAGTAGTACATCTATTATTATTATTATTATTATTATTATTGTTGGTGTTTTTATTTATTATGTTTCAAATAAGTATCTTACCCTGCATTTATCCAAGGCCACATTTATTTGAACAAAAATACAATAAAAACAGCAATATTGCTATTTTTATTGTTGTTCTGTTGCTTGAACATATGATTGAAATGTGAAAAAAGTGTCATTTTATCTCAAGACATTTCCATTCCTCTTTTTCCTGCAAAATGCTTTGATTTCTCATTCAAGTCGGCACTTTCATCATGTGTGATATGAATTTTCCTCATTACTGTTGCTACACAGGAATCAATATGATATAAAGTTTATAATTTCCCCAGATCTGTAGAGATCAGAATGAAGCATATTCTCTTTGAGAGGAAACATTATAGCTATGCCATTACCTTTTCATCCCTTTTTGTGTCAGATGTTGTGGAGTTTCCTTTAACTAATATTTATTTGAAGGAAAACTCCAGACGTAAAGCAACATCTAAGTCCTCATGTATTGTACCCTGCTGTATCCCACTGAATAATGTATTCCTCTAATATCAGCCACTTTCTATAAGCCTTAAAGTATATGTTCTTCATTACTTATTAAACATATATGATATACTACACAGTACTTTTAGTGTATTGTAGAATTTTATCAAAGCATGTGTGACACAGAAGCTTACAAATTTCTCTAATGATCACAAACCTAAACCACAAATGAAAACAAGCTCTTGCTGAATGTTACAGCCTCTCGTTGATCCCAATATAACTACAAGTATTATGCCCTTTATTTCATATTAGGGCAGAAATTATTTCACAGTTTCCAGACTCTCATTTCATCCCTCTATGCCCTATAAATTGTGCAAATGGAAACAGTTCAGTGGCTTTAATTAGGAACTGTTTGTTTTCTACCGCTAGTGAGCTCCCTACGGTAGCGGCACATGCAAGAAAAGTCTGTAAAAATATGGCTTGTATGTATATGATATTTTTTCCACTTGTGTCTTACCTGTATTTTTAATTATGCATTGTACTGTGTTGTGTTTTAGGGTTAAACGGAGTATCTGTATGTATGGTAGACATGCTCCTGACATGAAATTTGTTCGTAAAAACAGCCATCACAATTAAACTGACGTATGCAATATTGACTACAAATTTTATAGTCAGATCTTAAGAAGCCATTCACAGTATTCAGTGAAAAAGCTGTGACTACATGAAATGCATTCTGATAAAATATTTAGTTCCGTGAAATCACTCATTCATTCATTCATTTATTCATTCACAAAATGCTATCTGTGTCTGGTGTGTATTTTTGTTTATACTACTTATACATTTAGCTTAGCATGTTCTTTAAAATTCATTGCATTCTATTTTAAGTTTTTTATCAGGTTCCATGATGGTTAAGGCCATTCACACAAAAAAATTACTACAACGATAACCACGACAATGCTAACAATGCCTTGCTATTGTTAACTAAAACTATTTTGGTAAAATAAAAGAAAATAAAAAAGTTACATTACATTAAAAATTTATAAAAATGACAAAGACAAAACAAAATAACAAAAACATAAAAACTTAGAATGCTATTAACTAAAACACTAAAAACAGTATATTACTAAAGTAACACTCACTATAACTAGTGACTAAGTTCACAACACATTTATAATGACGACAACACAGATAAACACAACTGTTGGAGGTACTTTCAGCTAAATTTCTTCTCAACTGATGAACGATAATAAAAATAAATAAATAAATAAATAAAATGTTATAATAAAAAAATAAAATAAAAAACCTTCCAATCATTCTTTCTGACTTCATGGCATGTTTACGAAAAATATTGCTGTTATATTATTCAGAATATTACCATCTATGGGAGTGGATGCTTATTTATCATTATAGTTATTGTTATAGTTATCACTCTTTTTGTGACTTTAGCTATAAACAAAATGAATAATACATTTTACACTCTTGGAGTTTAATAATTTCAGTAAAGCAAAATTGTGACTACATGCCAACTGTTAGCATTCGAACATCAGTCTTTTGATTCTGGGAACACTTCACAATGAAAAGATTGTGCCCAGCTGCTCCAGTTCACCAACCATTCGACAGGAGAGCAAACAGAATTAGTCAAATCATAGCTGGCACTGATGAAGAAAAACACTGAACCATTTCTTTTACTGAGGCAAAACCAGTTGCAGTCGGTCAAGTCTTTCTGGGAATAAAGACTCAACTTTGTCACATTTCACTGAACCTCAACGACAGCAGGGCAAATCTTCTCTTGATGATTTCTGGTAGTTACTGTGAGGATCTTGCCCGAATCCATCCCAGAGACACAATGTAACAACAAACAAAGTCTGATTGCTTGCGTCCATGGGTGAAAACAAAAGCTAATTTCAGTATAAACAAGGCTGTCTTTGGGGCCCATCATGGCAGACTTCAGCATGGTAAATTTGTCCTGCCTGCAATGCTGTTAAACAAAACTTTCAAGTAGGGGTTTCCATGATTCATCAGTCTGATCTTGTAAGTTATTATTTTCCAGGGTCAAGCCCAGCACTTTCATCATAGTTCTGTCAGGCATCAGCATGGAGCATTTCCAGGAGTAATGTCCGAATCCACCATCAGTCAGATCCATTATATCAGAGGTTTTCAGCAGGAGGTGCAGGCAAATAATTTTAAAAGAAAAGTTTTAATGAGTGAGCTATTCAGACATTGATTCTACCAGCTGATTCATTCAGAAGCAAAGCCGGACTGTATTTATAAATCAATTGCTCTGATTAAGCTTCGAGTTTGGTCCATGTACAGTCGCAGAGCTCGGACGGGACAGAGCAAAGCTATGGCTGGGTCTGCCTCCTCGAGGGAAGTGCTTGCAGGTTCACCACCTGGTCCCTGAAGGGAGTGGTGGGAAGCTTGGGCACATAGCAGGGCAGAAGCAAAGCCAGACTGTATTGATAAATCGTTCACTGAATCATTAGCGCAACTGATTCGTTCAAAATGAAAAAAATGAAAAAAATTCATTAATGCAACACTGCTGTGTGATGCACAACAGTTCTGATTTTGTTGATGAACTTGCACAAAAACGGACAATATTGACAATATTGTGTATAAAATGTAACACAATATCAAATTATTGTTTGTTGAAAAATCAATATCACATTTGCAATCTTGTATATATTCAGGAAGAAAAAAAAGCTGCCTATTTTTCTTTCGACCAGGCAATGATTTTTATAAAATAAATCAAACTGTGTTTGTTATAGTAACACAAGCAACTTTAACATGCATCTGATGGACAGATAAACTGTGTGGTCATATTTTAGTGATGCTGTTAATTTTAACAAAAAGTTAATTTAGTACAACAGCATAAAGTTAAAGAAGGTTAACTTTTTAATCGAATGAATCTGCACATGAATTTAAGAAATATTGTTCCTGCACAAGCCAGTCAGTGTGAACGTGTGAAAGTGTGCCCTTTCCACTGGAAAAGGATTTCTAAGTAGAATTTACACATATGGACAAACCCAGTAGAGCCATACTGCATATTGAAGTCTCTGGGGATGCTCAACGGCTACCCCTTTTCAGAGATGACAGAGCGGGCTCTACCAAGGGAAGATGAGGACTTAGAAGGTATTCAGTGGAAGAATACACATATGGGATCCCCTCAGGGTCTTTACATTTGGGCACCCAGCCTATCCTCAGTTTTCAATAATACAGCAAATGAAGGACTGGTGCCAGACACTCCACCACATCTTGCTACCGATGATGGTTGAGGAACTCAAACTCAAGGGTTTGTACGACAGGGAACTCTCTGGAGTAAAAAGAGCACACTATGATGCAGTAAGCCAACAGCAAGCAAGGGTATTTCAGTACTTCTACCTGTTTAAGGTGAGAACACAGGAGGATACTGGCTCAACATGAAAGCTATATAATCTGGTGAAAGGTGTTGGTTGTTGCCCAAACAGGATCCACCTCAAGTGTGTCACATGGACAGTGCTCATGCCAAAGTGATGGTATCTGCTACCTCCTGGGGTAGGTCACCTAGAACCTTTGTGTCCCATCCAGGGATCAGACATGGAATTTCCATAGGTCTGGACACGGGTGCCATAGGGTGCCCATCTCTGAGAAAGGAGATCTTTCATCAGAGGAATTTTCAGGGAGGGGCTGTTGCGAAGAGCATCAGTTCTGGGAACCAGGTCTGGTTGGACTATTAGGGCACAACAAGCAAGACCTGCTCCTCATCCTCCCTGACTTTGCACAGTGTCTGTGCAAGCAGGGTCACTGGAGGGAACATATATTGGCAAAGACCCTGGGGCCAGCTGTGTACCAGTGCATCCGTGCTGAGTGTTCCCTTGGTCAGGGAGTAAAACAACTGGCTTTGAGAGATTTCTGTAGAGGGAAACAGGTCAAGCTGACCAGATTCAAAACATTTCCAAATTAGCTGGACTGCCTGGGGATGGACTCCATTCTCCCAAAAGTGCAACTCATGAGAGCACCTGTGATGTGAATGGCAGAAAGTGACCATATATGCTTCCAACTCCTAAAGAGGAGATGGTAGGCGAGTTGCGACATGTATCAGGAGCGTAGACCACCTTGCCAGTTGATGTACGCAGTGGTCACAGTGTTATTCATGCGGACAAGAACGCCTTTGCCTTGTAGTAGCTCTAACTGGTGGCCCAGTAAAAAATATATTGCTAGCAACTCAAGGCAGAAAGACTGGTGGGATCTCTAACTTGTAGAAACACTTCTGTATCATCGGCACAAGGAAGACACACATGTAATAAAATAGATTTTATTAACTAAACATAGACAAGAGTAATCAACAACTACTAAGTGAATACCATACATTAAATGGGAATAAAGTGCAAAATCTTGCTTGATTGGCCAGTGAGTTTGCTGGAAAGTCAAGCAAGATTTTGCTTCACAATCCTCATAAGGCTGTGGTTCTCTTGGTTGGTTGTGCATCTTTTTCTTCCACAATATTTCTTTTCACTCAGCTTTCTGTTAATGCTTGGATACAGCACTCTGTGAACAGCCAGCTTCTTTGGCAATTAATGTTTGTGGCTTACCCACTTTGTGAAGGGTGTCAATGATTGTCTTCTGGACAACTGTCAGATCAGCTAGTGAACCAAACTGAGAGATCATTTTGAAAGCTCATGAAACCTTTGAAGGTGTTTTGAGTTGATTAGCTGATTGGCGTGTCCCTATATTCTAACTTGTTGAGATAGTGAATTTGTGAGTTCCTGTTTAATGTGAGCCAAAATTATCACAATTAAAAGAACCAAATACTTAAACTAATTCAGTCTTTGTGCACTGAAATTATTTAATACACAAGTTTCCCAATTTGAGTTGAATTACTGAACTTTTACATGGCATTCTATTTTATTGAGATGCACCTGTACATGACTAATTCAATGTAAATTACAAATATCATATACTGATAATATCTAACAATGCCAAGGTCTCTGGAAGAGGTTTGGATAAGTTAAATTTACGTTCTTCTGTGGTCGAGTGAGCAGGCCGGTAGGGTGATTTCATCCACTGGTTGTGCTGGTAGCAATGCAGTGGGGAAAGGAGCAGGAATGTGTTTCAACAGCCTTGAACACGAAGTGCTGGAGGATGCTGATTTCCTGGAGCACCAAAGGGTACTAAAATCTTGAACATGCAGATGTAGCCCTAGAATAGGTGCAGAAGGTGCTTAGCCTGGAACACGCAAGTAAAGATACCTTGGAGTGAAGGTTTGCTCGCCAGAGCTTAACTTTGTTGCAGATGTCTGTGTATCTTCTGCATCTCTGGGCTAGAGACTCGGAATTTGCTCGATTATCTCTTTCGTCACAGGCTGGAGACACAGAACGGAGGTTGATCTGTTGCAGGCTTACCTTCACAGGCCAGAAAGTCAGAACAGTTTTTGATTTGTTAGTGTCTTCCTGGTAGCGAGACTCAGAACAAGAAGTGTCTTTTGGAAAGGTACCTTTATCTCCTTGCAGTGAGGAGGAGATTGCAATTTGGTGCTTCTCCATTTCCAGGCTGGGATTGGCTGTTTCCATCAGAATGGGGGGACACAGTGTTGCCCACCCTTCTTTCCTCCTGTGGAACTTATTTGAATGATCAAAACACATTAAGAAAAGTGGCACTAAAGCTTTACCAATGCATTATTCACTTACCAAACCACAACCAGAATGAAAAGGGAACATGATCCAGATACATGAGGCAGCGACTGTGACCATCCACTAGCAACAGATAAGGACCACATCCAGAAACGCACAGGTGGATGCACAGGTGCATTTGCTGAGTGGGAGTAGCGGCAACAGGGGGCTGACCTCAGCAACAAGCAGGTGAGGGAGGATGAGCCACAGTTTCTGGCAGTGGCAGTGAGGAGCCAGTGAGGTCATCATGCACTTCCGGGAAAAAAGGTACTGGAGTGGGGCCCTGAGAACCAGCACGAGCCACCACGAGAAACCAATAATCCAGACTTGAATGTTCAGGATGCAGTTTCCACTCAAGCTCGAGAAAGCATAGCCATCACTTCCGGATCCAGCACTTCTGGCTGCCTAGAGGGTGGCAGCACCACCGGATTATTCTCTCTCATTCTCATTCTCTCCAATTCTGGCTGTGGTAACCCTTCGGAGGGTCAAGCACAATGATAATTTTCACATGAGTGGTGGGCAATATATTAATAGGCATGATAAGCATGCAGAAATTTGGCAACCAGTAGACATTTTGAAATAGCCTCTATTGCAGCTATGTGATGTTTCCATGCTGCACCCTCACAAAAGGCTGTCATCTGAATGTGTTTTAAGTGCTATGGTTTAAAAACAATGTTAGTAGAATATATTTGCTCACTGTTTGAGTGCACACACCTGCAATGTGCACACATAGAGCTACTTCTCACTCAACACGTGAGTACTGAACTGAGCTCTTTTTGG
The DNA here is from genome assembly GCF_003368295.1 of Carassius auratus. Classification (NCBI taxonomy): domain Eukaryota; kingdom Metazoa; phylum Chordata; class Actinopteri; order Cypriniformes; family Cyprinidae; genus Carassius; species Carassius auratus. The sequence continues at coordinate 5,870,529 of NC_039287.1, forward strand.
TGATTTATTTGTAAAGTCAAATATACACTATTGTGTATCAAAATGGCCATCTTTTCAAGCCTGAAATGTAGCCTGGATGCAGATTTATGCCTTTGAAGGCTGTGAAGGTCCGACCGAACATTTTAAATTGGGATGATCTAGCCTATGAAGGATTGATCTTATTGACTAGCAACTTTGAGCTGCATTTGATGAGAGGGAGTAACGTTTGTACAGGACATTTTTCAAAGTGATATTGAAACGTCTGAAACCTAAACAGGATTTACAACTTGTCTAAATATGCTCGCCATAGTCCATTTCTGTACATAATAATGAGTATAAACCATCTCAAAAACACATCTCAGTAAGATATCTCAACATTTAAAGTTGTTTTTTTTTTTTTTTCTCACATTTGTACATATGTATCGTATGTTTGATTAATCTGAAACCCAATACTTACATTTGATAGTAAAACCCAGCATTCTATCTCAAAAATCTTGTCATCATCGATGTGCAATGAATCTCATGCTAGACTGGGCTGTGAATGTTGTACCCTGCATTGCCCAAGAAAACGAAGGATGCATTTCGAGGATGCTTTTTAAATTAGACTTCAAATTGGGACCGCCTTCTTCGTGCCATGGTGACGTAGTCGGTCTTTCAATGCAACCTTTAAAGGTGTCTTAAGCGAGAGAGAGAGAGAAAAAAGTCATATTAGTCTAAGTATATTCGGTCTGTGCTTTCTTAAAGTTACAGCAGGCTAATACAGTAAATCTGCTGCTGTCAGTGACAAAAGAAAGAAAATCTCTTGCAGCTCTGAACTGAACCACTTTTCTAAAAATATATATTTACAGAGTAAAGACTACAGTTTATTATATATATATATATATATATATATATATATATATATATATATATATATATATATATATATATATATACATATATATATATATATATATATATATATATATACATATATATATATATATATATATATGTATATATATATATATACATATTTATTTTTTTTTTTATTTTTTTTTTTATTAACATGCAATTTAGAAATAATTTTTTATTTTTAGCGATTGAAGCTTCTCTGGTATGTCTACTTAATTTGTGTCTTAGGTATATTGTATTTATTTATTTATGGTCTGTAATTATTTTCTTCTTCTTTCATCACAGTTTCAGTCAGACAAGGTTTTTTTGTCTGTGTGTGTGTGGGGGGGGGGTTGTTTGTTTGATTTTACAATAATGTTAGGCAATAACTATATCATGATTTATATCCTTATCATGAATTAAAATTACTCATGAGATAAGATGTTGGTCATATCTCCCAGCCTAAATCACATGATGATCACACAAAATGTGTTACTGGTACTGGTGAAGTTCATCTTTATTGTATTTATTAAGTGAATTCAGTGTAAGTCCAGTCAGCATGACACTCTCAAAATGACAATAATGCAAACTGGCATACACTTATGCCTATGTTATACCAAAACCCCCCATTATAACATGTACATATAGCTATTTATCGCTAACCATTAACCTCAAAGGTTGTTGGCAGCCTACACAGCAAAACCCAACAAATGTGAAAGGTAGTCATCATTAAGCCAAGATTTTGGATGCAAGATACATTTTCTGTGTTTCATACTTGTAGACAAGGGCTTTTCTCCAGCTGGTATGGAATGATAAGCATCATTTGTCATAACAGTGCCTCTGTACTCAGTCTCTCCGTATGCTGCTTGGGTCCCTCCAGTGTACAGCAGACAGCAGTGTAAATATAATTACCCACAGGCCCTCAGAAACAAGCTGTTATCCGTTACATGCCAAATACTCTGGGCACATTTTGGTGTGAAGATGAGTGAGGATTTTGCAAGCACTCATTTGTTTTAGAGGTACAGCTTTGACTGCCATAATGCTGATGCGCTCAAAAACTTATTACACAACCACAATTCAGTTCAAATGGTGCAGTCAACATTGTGTGGTCAATATATGGCAATGTGAATTAGCATTTTTTAAAGCACTTACTATGAAAATAATATAATAATAAAAATAAAAAAGTATGGACTAAATGTAATGATTTTAGAATCTAACTGCATGTAAACTGCAATAGGGCTTGGGCGTCGTGACGTTATTACTTGGCGTGGCCGCCATGTTGATGGCCTCCTTTACTGCTACTGCGCAGTGTTTAGACGTACTCCCTCTCAGCCGTGTGTCTTTATTTTATTAAATAAAAATCTATTTCAACCATGGTAAACCATTGCTTTATTGTGGGGTGTAATAGCGCAACATAATCACCTTTGGAATTTTTTTTTTTTTTTTAATGGATTAACTTTCCGCCACTTTCCTGCTTGGAGGCACGACCACGGAGACCAAGTAAGGTATAATATCTGAATATTAATTTATATAGCTTAAGTAAACAACGAAAATAAGGGAAATTTCCCGGGTTACTCATCCAAAATATTGGAAAAATTTCATCTTTCTGTTGCTATCCCTCTGCTGACAGCAGAAATCCGTACTACAAAACTGCTGCATTAACTAAGCGAGTTGTGAAGCTAGGTCTAACGTGACTTTGCTTACAGATTGGCATGAAATTGTGCCCTCACAACAACCACCCTGTCATCTTAAAAAGGCTAACATCACGCTAAGGTTGCTTTCAAGTAAGCAAAACGATGCTTTGAAAACATCTGTTTCACTGGAAGGGCAAGGGGGTAGCAACAGGACAACAGAACAGAGACTGACAGGTCCGATGGAAAGGCTAATGGGATATTTTACAGGAAAATACTACAACGGGAAAAGAGTGTGAAAAGAGAGTGAAAAGAACGGGAGGGTTGACAGCTACAAACTACACTTTTGAAACACGCAAGTTAGTTCACTAGTTCACGCTTACATATAATTAGCTGAGGTATGGTATGCGTATTTGGCGTGCTGTCCGGGGAAGGGCTCCGACCTCGGGAATTGCCCGAAGCTAGAGTACCCCCCCTTCCCCGTATATTGTAAAGTGAACTTGAAGTGAGGAGATGGGGTGGAGGAGGGATGCTGATAAACCGTCAATGGATAGAGGTAAGTCAGCGATATTTATACTGTGGGATTGATTACTTGATTGTGGTCCACCTGTGATGATTAGGCTAAGTATCTGACGCGCTCCTCCCGAATCTTCATAGATAATTACATTTCACTAGTTCACGCTTACATATAATTAGCTGAGGTATGGTATGCGTATTTGGCGTGCTGTCCGGGGAAGGGCTCCGAGCTCGGGAATTGCCCGAAGCTAGAGTACCCCCCAAAAAGGCAAATGTACAGGAGGACAGCCGCCAGTTTAAAGAATGCCCCCCAAAAAGCAGAGTACTGGCGGGGGCTGATTTGGTTTCTGAGAAGTTATCTTGTTGGCAGGCTGGAAGGGCCTACGTACTCCGGAGGGAGCGACTTGGGCGTTGAGAGAGTAGGCCCTACCAGCTGCAGCTAGTGAACTACGTGGTTGTTGGCGCCCGGTCGGTAGGGCTCGGGCCGATGCTCAACTGGAGTTTTTTGGCGTTGGATCGGTGAGCCCTGCCGGCCGATGAGGAGGAGCGGCGTGGTTGTGGTGCCCGACCGGGAGGACCCGAGTTGCCTCGACCGGAATAGGTCACGGTGTTGGCGTACGGGCCCTACTGGCTGATAGCCCCTGCTATTCAGTGGGTGAAGGGCCTAACGCTGACCGAGAGGGCCCATGAAGCCTCCGACAGGAGATTGAGACTCAGGATGACGGACGTCTGGGTCCTCTCGGTTAGGCAGATAAAAAGCTTTTGGGCCAGCCGACAAGGAGGACTCTGGCAACATCCGAAGGGAGATCCCGACTCACGGCATCGGCTGGATGAGATTCACTTGCGGCTGGCAAGCATAGGCCCGTCCGGGAGACTCTCGCCAGACGTCTGAAGGGAGCGCACGCGACAGACGGGTAAGCCTCGGCGGACGGGGAGGGTTGGAAAGGAAAACCCGACTGGGAGGACTCTCGCAGCATCCGATGGGGCCTCAAACTCAGAACATCGAACGGGTAAGCCTCGCCAGACGGGGTTAAAAGATGTGAGAGTAGCTGAGGGTAGCTTTTTTTTTTTGTTTTTTTTTTTTTTTTGCAGGATTTGGCGAGAGGACGAGACTCGTGGCGTCGGACGGTTAAGCCTCGCCTACCGTCAAATGGAAAGGTAAGTTGTGTGGCCGAGAGACTGTTGCCGACGTTCGAAGGGAGCACACACATCGAACGGGTAAGCCTCGCCGACCGTAGGGTGGAAACGTAAAGCAAGTCTGACCAGGAGGCTCTCGCCAGCGTCCGAAGGGAGCACACACATCGAACGGGTAAGCCTCGCTGACCATAGAAAAGGAAAAGGTAAGGTTGTCTAACCGGGAGGCTCTCGCCGGCGTCCGAAGGGAGCACGCGCATCGAACGGGTAAGCCTCTCCGGATGGCGGACAGAAAAGGTAACGATAGGTGGCCAGGAGGCTCTTGCCAGCGTCCGGCGGGGACAAACTGGGTGAGCCTCGCAGGCCGTAGGATGGAAAAGGTAAGTTTGCGTGGTCGTTAGGCTGTCGTCGGCGTTTAAGGGAGTTTGCTACTCCTGGCAAGAGACGGTTTAGCCTTGGTGACCATAGGAAGGAAGGAGAGTTTATTGTGTGTTAGGTACTTGCAGCATTTAAGCAGCTTGCTTGTAGGTTAGTAACCTGAAACACACAGTAGGGTCGTGGTTGGCTGGCCAGGAGGCTGTCGCCGGCGTCCGATGGGAGCACTCACATCGGACGGGTAAGCCTCGCTGGCCAAGGGTGGAAAAGGTCAGGTTGTCTAGCCAGGAGGCTCGGACCGACGTCCGATAGGAGCTTAGCTCCAGGAATCGAACGGGTAAACCTCTCTGGCTGAAGGACGGAAAAGGTTGTCCGGCCGGGAGGCTCTTACCTTCGTCCGACAGGAGCTTAGCTCCCGGATAGAACGGTTAAGCCTCGCTGGCCAAAGGACGGAAAAGGTAAGGTTGTCTAGCCGGGAAGCTCTCGCCTACGTTCAATGGGAGCCTTGACTCCATGCGTTGGGCGGGTAAACTTCTCCGTACGTAAGACAGAAATGGAAAAGCAAGTAGCCGGGGGCTTTCACCTACGTCCGAAGGGAGTGTGAGCTCCTGGCAACGAACGGGTAAGCCTTGTTGGCCGCAGAATGGAAAAGGTGAGGTTGTCTGGCCGGGAGGCTCTCGTCGGCATCCGAAGGGAGCTCGTGCTCCTGTCATCGAAGAGAGAAGCCTCGCTGGTCATAGGATAGAAAAGGTTAGGTTATTTGGCCGGGAGTGTGCGGCTGGAGTCGGCGGTATTAATAGGAATTTACTCATCGGTATTCAGTAGGGATGTGTCGCTGGGTTTTTTTTTTTTTTTTTTTTTAATTTATTTATTTATGGCCGATGAGGGTTTGGTGGGCTTTCTTTATGTGAAACTGGTTTATTCTGATGTAGCTTTGGTATGCTTCTGAGGACCATCTTCCTAGAGTTTGGATCTGTTGGTTGGAGAGGCCTTTTTGTGCAGCTGAAGTTGCTGCCCCGATGCGGAATGAATGGGTGGAGAAATTGTTCGCTGGGATGCCTGATAATTGCAGGACGCATTTGAGGTGTTTTTGGAACCAGAAACGAGTGACTGGTTTTTTGGACTCGTCGGTGAATAGGGGTTCGTGTGGGGATTTTGCCTGGGAATTTCTAAGGTGTAAAAAGGCGAGGACGGATTGGTAAGGCTGGATTGGGGAGGGGAGATTGAAAATGTATATGAAATGGCCTTTGTTGGTTTGGTCTGTTTTGCTTTGTTTGATTAAATAAGCGATTGTTTCGTCATCTAGTATGGTTAGGTCTGACACGGTGGGGTTGATTTTAGGATTAAATTTGGAAGAGATCGTAAGCTCCGAGCACCTGAGAAAACCGAAAAAGGCAAGGATGAACATGGCGTCGAGCGTGCGGGCAATGCTGAGGGGTTGGTAATTTGTGCGGAGGGTGTGGATACATTTTGTGAGGATATCTAGCATTATGGGTTTTCTGGTGTCTGGATGGGTGGGCTGGGATCGCTGGATCCCTTTGATTAGGAGGGAGGTTTGTGAATTATTTATTTCGGGTGAAGGAGCGCCGGTCATTAGTTTGTGAAAAAACTGGACTCCGCTCAGGTAGCTTTTTATAGATCCGACTTGGAGACCCTTGGTGCCGTTGAGGAACGAAATGAAAGAGGTGATGGAGAGTAGAGAAAAATCTGGGAAAGGGATGTTATAGGTGAGGTGAAATGACTTAAAGCACCTCCATGCAGTCACGTATGACTGGAGGGTTCTGGGAGAGACTGCTTGGAGAATAGAGTCCAGTGATGCTTCGAGGAGTGGTTTTAGAGGGTGAGTTACGGAAATATTAATTCTGAATAGTGAGGAACCGGAGTGGGGAATTGGTCCGCCTCTGGAGCCAGCGTCCTGAATTTCTGAAACAGAAAACGAGACAGGGAGTCAGCGATTTGGTTTTCTGTACCTGGGACGTGCTTTGCGCTAATTATGAATTGGTCGCATGCTGCGATCCATATAAGGCGTCTAAGGAGAGGCATGAGGGCGGGGGAGTGAGAACGGCCTTTGTTTATGCACTGAACTACGGCTTCGTTGTCGCAGTGCACTAAAATGCTTTTAGTTGTCCATTCATTGCCCCACAGGAAGGCTGCTACTACGAGGGGATAGAGCTCGAAAAGAGCTGAGGACTGGGTCGAGTCCTGCATCTGGGGGGGCCATGTGGACGCGAACCAACGGCCTTGGTAGAAACCTCCGAAACCAATTGAGGGAGCCGCGTCTGTAAACAGCTGCAAGTCGATGGGAGACGAGATTAAATTGTTGTAAAAAAAAGAAAGCCCGTTCCATTGTCTAAGGAACAGGATCCATAATTTAAGTTCGTCGCGGCATGCATGGGTTAGGGGGATGAGGTCCTCGAGCGCGTGAACTGATGATGCGAGTGTTAGAAGGTGCGCGATGAATGGGCGTCCTTGTGGAATTATGCGCATGGCGAAATTTAAATACCCGAGCAGGGAAAGAAGTTCGCGTTTAGAACAACAAGGGCTGTCGAGGAGGGTGAATGAGACGAGAATTATTCTATCAATCTTTTCCTTTGGCAGGGAGAGCTGAAATTTAGCTGAGTCGAGGTAGATGCCGAGGAACTCTATGGTTGTGGCAGGACCCATGGTTTTTTCCTGAGCGATGGGAATCCCGAGCTCGGAAAAGACTTTTTGGACGGTGAGGATATGGGCGGCTGGGATAGCCTTGGGCGATGAAATGACCAGGAAGTCATCTAAGAGATGGATAATATGTGGGATTGCGTAATTGTTGGAAAGGATCCAGCAAACGGCTTCTGATAGCATATCAAAAATTTTGGGGCTGCTTTTGCATCCGAAGGTTAACCGGACGGCGAAATAGTATTTCTCGAGCCATCGTATCCCGAACAGGTGCCAAAAATCCGGATGGATGGGCATCACTTTGAAAGCAGAAGTGATGTCTATTTTTGCTAACCAGGCTCCTCGGCCCGCGTTTTAATCAGTTCGACTGCCTGATCTATGTCTTGGTATTTGAGTGAAAATTCGTCGAGGGGTATCAAACTATTGATGCTCGGGACTGTAGAATTATGCGGAGATGACAGGTCTACTATTAGGCGTTTCTTACCAGAAAATTTTCTCGTAGCCACTCCGATTGGGCTGACTCTGAACGTTTTGAAGGGGGGGGTATTGAAGGGCCCGATCATGAAGCCTGACTCGACTTCTTTTTTTGATGAGGTTAGCTACTATATCGGGCTCTGCGAGGGCGGATTGGAGATTACGGCAGACGGTGTTTTGGGTAAGCTCGCAAACGACGCCCGGGTTAAAACCGTGTTTGAGGCCAGACAGGAGATAATTAGTAAATTCTTTGTCGGGATGGTGTGCTAGTTCAATGGTCATGCGAAAAATATTCACAGGAGTCGATAGGTAATTTTTAGATTTTTTATTTACGGCTTTATGCACGGGGCAAACTATGCGTGCATGAGCACCGCCACAGAACTTGCAGGAGTGTAGATAGCGGCAATGCTGTCTGATGCATTTCCCGTTGTTGAAGGCGATACATTGCTGTGTGCTTTCTTCTCCTGGTTGGGCTAGGCGTGAGTTTGCTGCGGTAACTGATTTTGGGACATAGCTGGTGGATTTTGCCGGGGGAGTAAGAGAGTGTTGGGTTGCGTCCGGGTTTATTTGTGGGCAGGTTGTGGTGGAGTGAGCCACGGACCTGCAGATTGCGCACGAAATGCTCCTACAGCCTAGGAATACGCGACTGTGCAAGTCGGAGTCGATCGCTCCCCAGTAAGGGCACTGGTTCCACTGAGCTATTCGGATGGCACATTTAGCGGAAAAAAGCTTGTGGTAAGTGTAGAAGTGCCCCCCTCCGTAGGACAACGCGAGTTCGGCTATTATAGACAAATAATCGCTTAGTTCGCGTCGCCTGTGGGGGAAGGCTGAGCAGATTATCTCGGTGTAGCGGTTGAATGCGATGGTGAATTCGGAGAAGGAGAGAAGTCGAGATGAAAGGGGATTTGGATTTTTAGCGTGACTGAGAAGTCCCCGCAGTCCATTTGGCGGTTTGAATCGGATGTGGGCAGGAGAGAAAGGAGAGACGAGAGGTCTACATCCGCACCTGCTAATATCTGTGCCCGAATGCTGTGGGTCACTTGGGGAGGTTCGAGGGCGACAGCGTTTGATGGGATGGGCATTGGTGTAGCAGTGAAGAGTGAATGGGGGGATTTCGCTTGGAGGAGGGTGGTGGCGACAACTGGGGGCGGAGCTGTGTTTGGCAGCGATTGCGGCCAAGCGCTTGCTTGAGCCGCGGGCCCGGAGTTTGAGGCCGCGGGTTGCGGGGCTGGGTTGGGCGGCCAGTATGGCCAAACGTTAGCATGAGCGGCGGGCTCGGAGCTCGGCAGAGCGGGAGGCGGGGCATTGTGTGACAGCCAGTTCGACCAAGCGCTAGTTTGGACCGCGGGCGCGAAGCTGGAGGAAGCGGGAGGCGGCGCTGTATGTGGCGAACTGTTCGGCCAAGCGCTTGCCTGGGCTGCGGTGTTGGTATAGAAAGTTCCGTATGGAGGGGCTGCGATGGGTGGAGGAGGCGGCCAGGAGCCTCCTTGGGCTTCGGCGCCCTGAGCTGTTGGAATTGGAGCCGCGGAAGGAGGCTGAGCTCCGGGCGACATAGCGAGCGCCCTTGCGGTTGGAACCGGGGCGCGGCCTAGGCTTGCTGAAGGCCTCTTGCTACGGCTTGATAGCCGCTGCGAGCTAGGCCTAGCGGCGGAGGATGGTGGAGTGCTTTGAGGCGAATTTTGAGGTACTCCTTTCTTTTGTCGTTTCTTTGGTACAGGGGTAGACTGGGGAGAAATGTTATTATTTAGATTTTTTGTATACAAGACATACAGTTCGGATTTGTTTAACTTGCTTGATGGTGTGATGTCGTTTTTGGACAGGGCCTGCCTCAGACTCGACACCGTCCATTTGTCGATTGGCGGAATCGTATGCCTGGCCGAGCGGTAGGAGGACGCGGGGGAGTCAGCCGCGGTTCTCGCCGGAGGCGGCGAAGGTAGGCCTAGGCGTCTTGGGAGGCGAGTAGCTGCTCGCGCCGTACCGCGCCCGCGGGTTGGAGCCTGGGGCTCAATTTTGTTGCCACGCCGGGAAGGGGTGGCCTTGGAGCCGGCTGGCTGCAGTGATGGGGCTGGGGAAGAGCTGGATGAGTCTTCTGACGAGGAATCTCGGTTTTGGGACATGGTGCATGCGGACCAAAATGCTGATAAACCGTCAATGGATAGAGGTAAGTCAGCGATATTTATACTGTGGGATTGATTACTTGATTGTGGTCCACCTGTGATGATTAGGCTAAGTATCTGACGCGCTCCTCCCGAATCTTCATAGATAATTACATTTAAAAGTACATGTGAATGGTTGTTAGCCCTAACGGTTACTAAAACTAGCAGCTAGGTGGAGCGCAGCTTACCTTTGTCCAGATTAATGATCGCCAGCTTTATGATCTGCAATTCCTGAACCCATCCATTTCTGGCATCCCTATTTATCGTATCCCTGTAAATCCCACAACCTTTTCACGATTTTAACATTTTTTTTTCTTTCTTCCAACTGCTTCTTCTCGTTTGACTTGCTCTATGTTTACATTCGCGAGGCCATCAACATGACCGCCACGTCCCAGAATGCAATGCGGTGCCCAAGCCCTATTAAAATGGAAAATACATTATAGTTAAAATTTATTTTATAGTTTAAATTTATGCAAGTACATACATTTTATAAGTGCAATGTTAATGTTTAAGTAATTTTTTTATTATTATTATTCTTATATATGCATCTAAATACATACATATATATATATATATATATATATATAGTTACCGGCCGAAGAGAAAGGTCCGGTACTGGCAATCGCCAATGGGGGTGGAGAAGGCGGTCTTCGGCTTGGTGGCCTCGGAGAGCGGTACCTGCCAATAGCCCTTGGTGAGGTCCAGGGTACTGATGTACCGTGCCCTTCCTAGGCCGTCCAGCAGTTCGTCGACACGAGGCATGTGGTACCCGTCGAATTTGGAGACTTTGTTCAGGCTGCGGAAGTTGTTACAAAAGCGGAGGGTGCCATCAGGCTTTGGCACATCGGTTTGGGGGTGATAGACGGTGGTCCTCAACTGCTTCACCCGCAGCAGCCGGCAGAGGTCCGCCATTAGCCGGGACATGAAGGGGTTCCCTGGTCAGTCAGGATCTCCGAGGGGAGGCCGACTCGGCTGGCAAGCAGAAACAGCTCCTGGGCGATGGACTTCGCGGTGACCTTCCGCAGGGGGGCTGCTTCTGGGTACCGGGTGGCACAGTCGACGATGACCAGGATGTGCTCATGCCCTCGGGCAGACTTTGGCAATGGCCCCACTATGTCCATTCCAATCCGCTCGAAGGGCACCTCGATGATAGGCTGCGGGATGAGCGGGCTGGGGGGAGGAGTCCTGGGCGACGTGGCCTGACAGGTCGGGCAGGCTTGAAAGAAACGCTTTACTTCGGCCTCCAGGCCCGGCCAGGGGAAGCGGTCGCGAATGCGTTGAGTGGTGTTGGCTACGGCGAGGTGTCCTGCCATGGGGTGGGAATGTGCCAGTTCTAGCACCGTCTCGGTCTTGGCTCGAGGCATGACTAGCAACTTCCACCCATTCCCCCTCCCCTGGGCGACAAAATACAGCAGGCCATTCTCTACAACAAAATGTGGGAGAGGGTGGGGCCGGGGGAGGAAGTCCTCTCCATCTACGACTCGCACCGGACTCCAACAGTGCTTGAGTCGGTCTTCCTCCCGCTGTTCCTTTGCGAAAGAGCCCCCTCCAGCGGCCTGTTGGTACACATCATAGAACAGATTAGTAGATTGGGAGGGGGCCTCACCTTCTCTCCCACTGTCGGGACGAGCAGGGCCGGCCGGCAGCGGGGTCCAGGCGGCCGCCTCGGTCTTCGACGGTTCCCCTTGGGGCTGGCAGGCTGAGTAGAGGCGGCAAGCAGCTTGTCGAAGCCGGACCAATCCCTTCCAAGCAGTACAGCCAACGGCAGGTTCTTCACCAGGCCTACCTCCACCGGCCAGGTGCCTTGGGGGGACGAAATTACCATCTCACGGGCCAGTACACAGGTAATCGGTAGGAAATTTCTTTGGCCACTTTGAGGGGCGCACAGCCGCGACTGGATGAGGATGACCGCACTGCCTGAGTCCAACAGGGCCCGGAACCGTCTTCCATCCACCTTCACCTCTGCTTCGGGGGCTCCCGCCGGTACCCGCTGGTGGACGATGCAGCCTGCCAGCCAGGCTCGCGGAGGCGATGGTGGATCTGCCCTTGGCATGGGCTCATCTCGCGGGGGGGGAACCGTCAGCCTGCTGATTGACGTTACTTGGGTTCCTCATGCCGACGGCCTGACGGTGGGCGCGAGGTAGTGCGCGCAGGAGGCGATCGACCACCACTCGTTCCGCTACCTGTGTTGGGGTGGGGTCTCCTTCCAACAACCAGTGCTGGGCGATGCGGCTGAGTTCGGCCGCCTGGGCACGGGCTGAAACCCGGGGCTTGTATTCCCATTCGTGGAACTGCAGGATCTCTCGCTTAACTACGGCATAACTGTCGGCAGTCGTCAAGGGGAGTGAGATGTAATATATATATATATTATACAAATATTTAACAATATTAGGGATTTTTTTTTCAATCAAATAAATGTAGCTTTGTTGAGCATGAGAGACTTATTTAAAAAATAAATAAAATAAAAATCTTCTCACCCACTGTTTTGTATTAATGAAAACCGGATCTTTCAGTAAATATTTGAGCTATACAAGCTTTGACCTTCAGCCCCCACCACATTGGAGGTGGAAAAAATTCTACCTGATTTGGAAAACTAATGGGCCGTGTATATTATTTACTAAGTTGGTATATGTGCGGTATTCAAGCTATGCCCCTGTTTTATTTTTTTAATTCTTCTTTAAAAAGGAAAGGTTCTTTGATTTTAGTTGCAGAATTAACTGCATAGTTTAATGTGTTCAACCCATGATAAGGTGATAAGAAGCAAGTGACCATATGAATGTGTGACTATCAACAGTGTGAGCAAATGCAAGGTAATGCAGATCTAAAATAGCTACATAAAGTTTTCTTGCATTTCACAGGTGAATTAGTACAGAACACCAGGGTATTTAAAATTGTCTACAAAAAGAGTCACAGCCTGAAGTAAACTACTACTGACAGTTTGCAGTTTCATACAATTCAATCGTGTTTACATCGGGTATATAAATCTGATGAATATGGAGGTCATGAACCATACTAAACAATTTTTTTAAAGGTTAAAACTGAGCAAACATAAGCAGTTTTAGTTTATATATATATATATATATATATATATATATATATATATATATATATATATATATATAAATATATATATATATATATATATATATATATATATATATATATATATATGGCCCAAAATAATAATTTTGATCTTGCTGATAATTTATAAGCCTTAGAAATCTGTGTATCTAATATGATACATTACATTATAGGGTTTAATTGAGCACAGCCGCATGTTGTTCATAATTACTTATTGAAAGTGAAGAAAATATAGTTACAGGATGTGATTGTTTCATCTCTTTCCAAAGCCCCATATCATATTATTTATTTTAATTTATTTGCTTTAATAATATTCCACTGACCTAAATAGCCTATTTACCATAATGATATAAAGAACTCAATTCGAATTAATTGTTGTTGTTTTTTTCACCCTCAGGCCCGACCAGAAGGATCAATAATCTGCCATGAAACATTCAATAAGAGCTTCCTTTGCTTTTGCATCACACTATACAGTCAAGTTGTCTTTTTCAGACATCTGGCCTGAAATCTGTTGGGCATAAATATATATGAAGTTGAAGATTTTCAGTTTGGTTTTGCATTGAACACCCATCACACTAATTCTTATCATATTTTATTGATCCACCAGACAGTCTCATTATATAATTATTCTAATGCCCCTCAGGCAATCAACAGCTGGCCATGCAAAGATTGAACACTTCCTTTCATAGCTTTGGACAAATGAATAAGGCCTGTCAAACTTTACATATAACATTATGATGACTGTACAGTTCAGAGTTTCTAATCAGTTACTGTTTGTCATTAAATTATACAATGTATCCAAACCTGCTAACATGCTATATTTCACCCAAAAATTTACTGAAGGCTATCCAAGATGTAGATGAGTTTATTTCTTCATTGAAACAGATTAAGGAGAAATTTAGCATTATAAAATTTAGAGTCCAAACATCTGATTAAAACAACACAATAATTTACACCACTCCAGTCCATCAGTTAACATCTTGTGAAGTGAAAATCAGTTTTTAAGAAACAAATCTATTATCAAGACCATCGTATCCGTCTGAGTCTAAAATCCACAATAATACCTCTTCCAGTGAAAAAGTCCATGCCTGTTGTCCTCTCAAATTCATCAGACATATTTCTTTAGAATGGCTATTATACGCTTGTAAACAGTGCTTGATCTGTGCATGTTTCTCTCCTGATTCAGCTGAGATAACTATTTTCACTGGATAAATCTATATTATGTATAGAGGTCTCATATTTTACACAGAAGCAATGGTTTGAATTTAAAGGGGGGGTGAAATGCTCGTTTTCACTCAATATCCTGTTAATCTTGAGTACCTATAGAGTAGTACTGCATCCTTTATAACTCCAAAAAGTCTTTAGTTTTATTATATTCATAAGAGAAAGATAGTCTGTTTTTTCCCGGAAAAACACGACAGGCTGGAGGCGTGACGTGTGGGCGGAGCTAAAGAATCACGAGCGCCAGTAGGCTTTTGCGTTGAGAGTGTTTGGAAGCTGTGACACAGATCCAGAGGCTGAAATTTAACAAGAGCAGCATCAGCAAACGACGTCTTTATGTAGTATGTACTGAAACTGTATATATTTGCTTAGCGGTTTTGGAAAATGACTAAGTTCCACTTTATGTCGTCTTTTTATTTTATTTTTTTTTAAGCTGTACATGTGGAAAGTGCAGTTTGATGACAACTTCGCATGTTGTTTACTTGATGTGCTTACGCGCAGATAGCGAAGTTAACAACACAGAGATATTAGAAGCAGTTTTACTCACCGCCTGCGGTTCCAACACACGATCGTGACCCTTTTTCGTTGGGATTGCATCATCCTTAAGAAATAAACGATGTGCAAACCCGGCGTCAAACTGGGCCTTGTTTGTAAAACAAGCATCTTCGAGATGCAGGGAAAAAACAAAAACACTTGCACAACTCCGTTGATGCTCTGTAAAAATAAACTCCATCCACTGGTCCCTTAATGCTGTTGTTTTTTTTTTTTGGTAATCTGTGCAGGGTTGTCTTGCCCTGGCTACCAAAAAAACACTTCTGTGACATTTCGTGACGCTCTCGCTCTGATCAGTGAGTCTGTGCTCAGCCTCTCAGTCCGCTGCTATACGGGAGCGCGCGTGTCCTAAGGACCCATATAAGAAAATTCCGCTCCATCTAACGTCACACAGAGCCATACTCGAAAAAAACTTTCCGAAACTTGTGACAAACCGGAAGGAGTATTTTTGGAACAAAAATACTCCTTCAAACATACAAATTAATTTGTGAAACTTTGTCCATGTTTAGCATGGGAAGCCAACTCTTTAACAGTGTAAAAATTGTATTTTAATTTCCTATCATCTTGAACAATGTTCATCTAGTCATCTAAGACACTTCTTAGATGCAGGTCTTAGAGCATCTGATTTCCATTTATTGCAGATGTTTTTCAATGTATCCAAGTGGCTCCATCAATTCTAGAATTATGCAAATTCCAAGGCTTTTAACCTCATCACACAACTTGACGTCATAAGACTGTGGGAGTCACCTCCCATTGCCTTCTACACCTCCTCTCAGACACTTGCAGCAACTCCTATCAACAGTGCTCCCGCAGTTTTGTCTCAATTTACACAATAATTGCTACTCACATCATCAGGGAGGCGGCTCCCAAGGAGATTTGCAACTGTTATGACTTGATGAAGTTAAATGATGGTAAATCTCCATAACAAAAAATGATGGTTATAGAAAAAAATAAAATAATAAGTTGATTTCTTGTGAAAGAAGTATTTCATATTGATAACAAAGAATATTAATTTTACAATTCATGCCTTGTCATTATAAGGTTCTATCTGCATTCCGAGTGGTTTTGAGATCTTAAGATTTACATAATAAAGCAAAAGTGATATGGGAGACAAGACTCTTTCATACATGAAAATGACAGAGACCATAAATGTATTCTAAATATACAATATCAAAATCCTCTCAAATTTGTAAATGGGAATTTTTGGAACAGGTCAAATGCAAATATACACTTCTAAGTAATTTTCCGCTTGGAATTAAAAGGATCTTGTCAGGATTAGACTGTCTTTGTTGTGTTCAGTCCCCATGTGTTCCATAATGACCCAGTTTCTACCTCATGTGGCCTTATCTGGATGTTCCTGTTCCTGTCCTCACTGTCTCTTTATTAGTCATTCTGTTCAACTGTTTTCCTAACAATTGCCTCAATAAGGCATGTATTTAGTTCCATTCTTTGCATTCTTCCTTTGTCGGATCTACCAGTTATGCGTCTACCTTCCCTTCCAAGTGTGGATTTACGCTATGCTGAACTCATTGTTCTGGATTGTTGCAAAATATATTCAAAATATATATTAGCGCTGCATCGATATAAGATTTTTCATATCACGGTTATTGTGCGATAAGGAGCAGGGAGCGAAATTAAACTGTCTGAACGTGAAGCTGTGTGTTGTCTGTTTCCCTTCTGCTCTGCTGCACACCACGCCCGCTTTTTTTAGCATTTTTTAAACTGTGGTGAGAACTAATGGTACGTTTAAGTTCATTTTGGATACATCGTATTTACCCACATGAATGCCACCACAAAGTCGTAATTACGTGTGGGAAACTGAATTTGCCCCTTGAAGTTGGGTGCATGTCAACGAGAAACATGGTGAAATCAATGGATGCAGCGTCTGTTGTTGATGGTAAATTTGTGTTGAAATCAATATTTTAGTTGTTGTATAAACTTAAATTGGTTACGTTCTTGTTATGCAGCTAGTTAATTAAATAGAGAAAAAATGAATCTTATAATTTTTTAACGTATAGCCTAGGTGTAAAATCTTTGATTTTCCATGTGGCATGTTGCATTTTTTAAAAGAAGGTGTATTGCTATTATTCTATGATTCTGATCTGACATTACCAGTGACCCAGGTGCTGTACCAAAAAGAGGCTTATCTTGTTCAAAGTGACTTGAACGAACCCAACGTCGTAATTAGGACTTGTCAACTATAAGTATGAATGTCCGAGGAGGAACGGAGGGTTTCATGATGCTTTAAATATGTCAGAATTGCCGCCATTCATATACTTTTAATGATAGCAAACATTACAGCCCTGCATGCAATGCAGCTCAAGGTCACTGAACGTGTAAGGGTTGATAATGTAGAACTCCGGACAAGTTTTATTGCACGCATCAATTTGAAATGTGTGACAGTGTGACTTGGTCATCCTAAAGTCTGACAAGTACAATCAAAAGGACTTAAAAAAAAAAAAGTTTGAGCCAGGCTTTAGTGAAAATTTCCATGTCCATAATTATATATTTCAGTTGTATATTTCTTATTATTATTCATAGAACAAGAAATTAACAGGAGTAAAGAGGGTAATGTGTTGATTATGATTTTCATCACCCACATCATCACCAGCACCACAGCTCAGCGTGTTGGACTGCAAAAGGCTGCACAGTTCCTCAGATTTATTTTCTCTTTCTTTTCCAAGAAGTTCAACTTCTTTCTCCTTTGTATACAGCCAAGTCAGTGTTGACTCCATATTATATTTGAGACATGAAGTATGTGAGAGATAAAAGTAGTCAATGTAAAATGTCATACTATTGTGTATAGTACTTGGGAGGTGGTTTTTCTGTTGACATTGAAACACTGAAATCGGTCTTTCGACCACTGCCTAAGGTCAAAATAAATAAATAAAATAATAAAAATAGAGAACTATTTTCTGAAAATTACACATCACCTTGGAGAGTATGACATATTAAACAAACTGTTGGTCCCTTGTGGCATCATTTGTGTTCATGACAAATTAAATTTTTTAATGATTCTCGCTGTAGTATTGTTGCTGCCGCCATGTTGTGAAGACAATGTGTGTTTCATTGTGAAAGCGAAGATACTTTGTTTGGCCTTCATAAAAAGAGGAGACAATTAAAAATCTGTGGTTAAGTTGTATTTACAACACTGTTCTATAACAGTTCAGCCCAAATATGCAGGTGTGTGCTGCACATTTTATGTAGGACTGTTTCCTGATCCTGGGAGAGTATGTTAGTCTACAATGCAGGCTGTTCTGACTCAAAGTCTGTAAGTACGTTTACATACAGTATGTAAAGGATTTGCTACTGATGATTCAAAAGCAAGTTTTGAACAGTGTAGAGTAGGCTTGTTGTTTGTCGTTTCTCCAATCACAAATGCAGACATGGTTTTATGTTAACGCAGCAAGATACACAACGCAATGTGTTAAAAGACAATATAAGTCACTATAATCAGTAATTATGTCCCCACTGGATGCAACAAAGGGCTCAATTGTTAAGGGTTTTATTGTTTTTGTCTTGTCGCACCAGTGTTCTGACACAGCATCACAGTATGGTAAGGGTAAGGGTCATAACATTTCCGTCACACGTTTGAGGTATTCGTCCAATCACAATCCACTGGATGGCTGACCAATCAGATCACACCTTGCTTTTCAGAACGATGAGCTTTGTAAACAATTATGTGTTTTAGAAAAGCGGGGCATAAAGGAGATCCAATAATGTACAGTATGTGGAAAATCATGTGTTTTTTTTTTTTTAACCTTATACTGCATAAACACATTACATTGCACCAAATACACAAAGTAAAGTTATTTTTAGCAACATCATATGACCCCTTTAAGGCATGGTAATGTGGTGAAATGTCTAGTGACATCACAGTCATTTTTATGCATAGGTAATATGTAATTTAAACAGGTGGAGAGCACATTTATAGTGAGCAATGATTTAATTCCTTTAGTTTACTTGTTTTCCCAGATTAATTAGTGAACCAACCATTAGGGAAATTAAGGACACATTTTCTCTTCACTGTAGTCTTCAGTTAATGACATGATTTCTAACTTCATTGCTCTGACGTCGTGAAAATAAACAAGGTCCCTGCGGTTGGAAAATGCATCAGTCTGAGTTCTTGACTGGTGTAATCATTTCATAAAGCACAATTATGTCTGTGATGGAGTGTAGGATTGGAGTCTGGGGAAATAAAGCCTCCTTAATAATAATTTCTATGAGGATGAGAGACTTATGAGATGAATTTATCACTCTTGCGCAGACCTTAACAGACACACTGAGATATTTCTGTCAGAGTGAGAGAGACAAGCCCATACGGCCAAAGGTGATTCGTAATTAGTATACAGTATACAGCCATTACAATGAAACCAAAAATTATATCAATTGCCTCTTTTTATTTTCATTTAAACATATAGATACATTGAATACACACCAAAGAGTACCTGTTAGATTTACCCAAAATGAATTATATTTTATGTTTAACCACTGAAAAGACATCAGAGCCAGCAGCACATATCAAAAGGACTAGCTGAGTTGAGACTGCTCTTGGTGGACACACGATCACTGAGCGCCCACTGTTCGCGTAGAGCTGACCATCTCCGAAATGAGCGAAACATATTTTTAAATAGGCGCTGTCTTTATAAATAAACCACAGATTTGAGTTTTAAACAACTACATTATCACCTGAAATACTTTTAAAATTAAATTTCATGACACAATAACAGTAATATTTTGAAAATGATCCGAATAAATGGTGCTTGAAATCACAATGCTGCATGAACTCAACCAATCAGCATGTTCAGCGCCCAAGTCCTGCCCCCGAAATTTCGGGAACTTTGAAAAAGTAGTACAGTACTTTACATCGCCAGAGGGGACTTTCTGAGGGACATTTTTTTTTACCCAGAACTTTATTAAGACCCTGGTTCCTGCGGTGGAAACACATGGAGTACCAGTCCAAAGTCCCTAGTTTCTGGGTAAAGTTGCAGTGGTGGAAACGCGGCTTCTGAATGCACTCAGTCTGGGAAGGATTACAAAGCTATTTCAAAGGCTTCTGAACTCCAGAGAACTACAGTGAGAGCCATTATCTCCAGATAAAAAAAACCTGCACAGTAGCAAACCTTCCCAGAAGAGGTCAAACTTCCAAAATTCTTCCAAGAGCACAGCGACAGAAACCAAACACCAAATTTCACAATATGGACATCATGTCTACAATCAAGCATTATGGTGGCATTGTTCTGGTCAGGGGAGGCTGCACTGTTTAAGGACCTGGGCAACTTACAATAATTGTGGGGAACATGAATTCTGCTCTCTACCAGAAAATCCTAAAGGAGAATGTCCGGTCTTCAGACTGTCATGCTGGTTCACACTGCACAAATTTATCTCAGAGTTTCACATGCTGAAAGTTTTGTGGAAATCGCTGACAAATGCCAGAAATCAGAGGCAAATCTTTGCATATTCATGCAAGTAACAGTAATTTGAGTATAATTTGGTGTCTAGTTACTAAGCCCAGAGATTTGTCTCCTTGCATTGGGTTACATATGCAAGATTGAAATCATCTGCTGGTGTCTTATTATATTTAATGTTGAAGTTGGTCATTTATTTTTACAAATTGTACAATATTGTACATATGTGATTATTGCATTGAATCAAATTTCATGGTGATTAAATAGCCTAGGAGTCATAATCATAATTATGGACATATCATGATATATTCTTCTGTGCCTCACATGTTGTGTATGTATCATGATGGTAAATGAAATGAGATGGGTTGTGGATACACTTCTGTGCCTTTCACAAGTGATCTTTAATTTGCTTTCCTCAGTTCTTTGAAGAAAGTTATCCTTTAGATAAGAATCAGTGAGAAAAGCAACATTGACACTGATTAGACATATGTTTTATTTTATTTTTTGCAATCCTCTGTTATAAAAAATAAATAAATAGACATCATAAAAGAGTAAGTTATTCAAACAAAAATAGTTTTTGGCATATCTGTAGGTTATATAAAAAGATATCAGATGTGTAAATAAAGCTTGGCATGTTTTTCTGTTCATTAGGACAGAATTACCACATCACTCACTAGCTCTTATTGATAAATAAGATAAAAGAAACAGCATTCAGCAAACTCACACTATTCCAAGCATGCTGAGCTGAATTTCCTTTGTGACTGTGAATAATAATAAATAAATAAACAAATAAATAAAATAAAGCTTCAATTTTTGTAAGTGTACGTTTTTTCTTATTATTTGATATTTGGTTTTTTTTTTTTTTTTTTTTGGTTTACCTTACTGCAATATTGCTGCAATGTTAGAGCCATATTTCACAAAATTACCCATTGTTGTTGTTGTTGATGTTTTCTTTCTTAGCCTACTTTGCACATCCTTTGGAACAAATACAATTTGAAACAGATGAACCTGAATTTGGTTACATTATATTACATTAGCTGTTATCATGGAAGTTCGGAAGTGAAATGTCCATTGAGTGGCTATTAAAGTGTTAATGTTCTACTGCGTTTTATTGTCTTTTGTCTATTAATGTTCTAAGGAGTAAATGTCCTATACTAAATCCTAGCCTAAACCTGACAGATGGTTTTAACAAAAGAAATATATCGGAATTAATGTGACTTTTACATCATTGTAGATCGAAATTCCTAATAATTCTATGCTGATGGGGGTCACTTCAAAGATTTTACATAACGGTAGATCTCAAATTCTCTGTGAATATGACAGACGGTAGGTGTGGTTTTATATTATATTACAGTGACAGTTCATCTTTGTCCTCCTTATTGTCTACTCATGAATTTGCTGACATTCACGGCACATCAGCTTATAAATGAATGCTTAAACGCTTACTTCAGTGGTTTCTGTGTTTACTTCCATATGAAAGTGTGCTTCATGCCATCTTATTATCATTCTTTTGCACATGCAGGACTTTAAGGACTGTTATTCCTTCACACTGGAATCTGATATTGCACCATTTAAAATTTAAATTAATAAAAAAGATCGGATCTGAGCAATAAACTGGAATTGAGCAATATTGCCTGCAGCGTGAACATAGCCTAATAGTCCTTTAGCTTGTTTAGGGAGTATCATAATTCCTGTTTCAAAGGACTCATACCCAAGCAATCCACCTCACAAATGCAATGACATACCAGGTGAACTATGAGAAAGATTACCATGTCAGAAAAGCCATATTTGGGGACCATGCTCAAATAAGTCTTTATTAATCAGTGATCAGCTGCTGAAATTATAATTTGTGTGAGAAGGAATAAAAGTTGTTGGTGTTTTTCTGCCACTAGTGTTAATTTCAGCTGGAAACTACAGTGAACAGGTTTAAGTAGATGTTACATGGTAGATCAAACTACTTTTTTATACTTACTCTCATGTCCTGATCAGTGGTCCAAGTAATGATTCCTTTCTGAACTGAAGCTAAACTTTTGAACTTTTGTCTGAGAGTGACTTTTCAGTCTGTGACTTCAGAATGGTCGAGCCAGCAGGATCTGTATTGAGTGAAGTAAATACATTCAGAGTCTATGAGCTCGACCGTTCTGAAGTCACAGACATTCTCTCCTTTATGCTGGTTTAACTGAGTGGTGTCCTGCAAAACCCATTTTATACAGCAGCTCTGCTAAATGTGTTACAGAAAAAAATTAGACAGATATGACGTAATACGTCCGAGTGAGAAGATGAGAGGAAACAATCATATATTTCTTTTCTCTAACATCTAGAGGGAGTGTTAGGCGTCAGCTCCTTTATTTTTTTTTTTTTTTTTTTTGTTAATGTTCTAGTTCGTCCTGTATGTGTGACTGAAAAACTGCTCTCAGACCAGTTCAAAAGTTTAGCTTCAATTCAGAGAGGAGACATTATTTGGACCACTGATCAGGACATGAGAATTAGAATAAAAATGTAATTTGATCTACCGTATAACATCTCTCAACATTTTTGCAAAACTCATTCTACACACACAATTCACTGTAGTTTCCAGCTGAAATGAACACTAGTGGCAGTAAAACACCAACAACTTTTATTCCTTCTCACACAAATGATAATGTCAGCAGCTGATCACTGATTAATAAAGACATATTTGAGCATGGTTCCTATGTTCCCATGGCTTCTGTGACATGGTTATCTTGCTCGGTAGCTCACTTGGTATGTCATTGTATTTGTGAAGTGGATCAATTAGGTATGAGTCCTTTGAAACAGGAATTATGATACTCCATAACCAAGCTATTAGGTTATGTTCACACTGATATATCATATGGCATGAGTCAAACATCAGTGTACAGTATAAATGCTTTTACAATATTCTGTAAAAATTAACTTTCTTTAAAAGAAGCAATTGGAACAGGTGACAATTTTTTTTTTTTTTTACACTACAGATTTACTAAACAGATCCAATCTGTGTGAGAATGCAAACCGATAAAACCACTGATTGGAAAGTGGAAAGTTCTGCTGGTGATTTAATAACAGTGTGCAAATTTAAGAACAAAGAAGCAGCCAGATCATTTCAATAATGACCAAACAATCTACCAAAAGCAGCACAAATTAGTGTAGTGTTGTAATTGAGCAGATGTTAATCAGGTGAGTGAAATATTTAAATAATGGCTTAACTGCCTTGATTCATTAAATTAATTAATATACTCTCCTCATCAATTTTGTATCTGAAAGGGAAACGCCTACAAATGCATATCCATTAAGGTCAGCCGCAAAAATAATTGTGTCCATGCCTTTTCACTGCTAATTTTTCACTGCATGTCTTAGTAAATCCTGAGAGTATTATTTATGGCAACAAATTAAAAATAAAAAAAGGTTTGCGCTGGTGCAAGCTGTTAGTAAATCTTTCCCATTAGCTGTAAATCTTATCTAAGATCATTAGTAGAGAATGATTCACTTTTATTAGTTTATTAATGCTGTTTCTGTTCATCCAACATTAAAACATTTATGGATGGGATGCGCAGTTCATGACTCCATAAGATGACATAATTTGCCAATAATGTCATTAAAGGGGTCATATGACGTTGCTGAAAAGAACATTATGTTTTGTATTCAGTGTAATACAATGTGTTTATGCGGTTTAAGGTTCAAAAACCATTATTTTTTTACATTATTTACATCATTGTTGCTCCTCTATGCCCCGCCTTTCTGATTTTTAAAAAGTTCATCATTCTGAAAAGTGAGTTGTACACTGATCGGCCAGCTATACAGTGCGTTGTGATTGCCCAAATACTTCAAGCATGTGACAGAAATGTTCAACCTTTAACATACTGTGATTCCGTCTCCCAGCACGATGTGACAACACCAATTATACCCATTACAAACTAGGTATTTGTTGCATCCAGTGGGGACATAATTACTCATTATAATGACTTATACTGTGTTTTCACATGGTGCATTGTATTTTGCATGGCGTGAACATAAAACATAAGTCCAAAACATAAAACGAAAACATTTGTGATCAGAGAAATGACAAAGAACAAGTACTACTCTACAGGGCTTAAAACGTGTATTTGAATAATCAGTGGCAAGTTCTTTATTAAATATAAAAAAAAAAATAAAAAAAAAATTAACTTACAGGCTGTGAGTCAGAAGCGCCACACTGTTCAAATTGCCCCACTTTACAGAACAGCCTTTGAGCACAGACCCATTGTAGGCTATACATGACTGCATGTTGAGGAAACAGTCCTCCATAAAATGCTTTTCTTGAAAATCTTCCCACACAATGACGTAGACATGTGGGGGCATGTTTAAACGAGGATTTTTAGGAGGGCGTGGAAAAGTCTTAACTTTTATAAAGAATATCTCTTTGGATTTGAGACATTAGTCTTTGCAAATTTACAGATCGTATGCACCAAGAGCTTGTAACACTCTAAAGAGAAAGGAAAAAAAATGAAAACGCATTATATGACCCCTTTAAATGTAGTGCATAGTAATTAGAGATGTCATTTGACTTTTCTCAAATAGTCCACTTACCTTCTTAGGAAAACCCCCAAGATCAATTTTAAAGCTTTTACCAACCATATCATGCTTTACACCTTTGTCTCTCTCTTATTTTCTCTGTTTCTCAAAAATTCTTTAATTCTCTTCCGCATGCCCTGGAACATTTTATCGAAATAATAAATTAAAAAACAGTTCCACTCGGACAACAACAGACAGGCACCAGTCAATAGAACTTTAATGAAACCTCACAGCTGAATAAATGAAATGGCACTGCACTGTCAATAAGAACAGAAAATTACCAGATGTAGCTAAGAATAGCCAAAGGATGGTTTGGAATAATGCATTATCCATGGATAAGGCCTTTTTAGATGAACTGAGTTGCACCACTTAACTGTAGCTATATTTGAAACGGGTAGTATACTAAATTATATATTAATATACACAATATATAAGTAAATGTTAATACATACTTTTCATAAAGGCAGCAGTAGTTTATAAAATGATGGTCAAATTCTCAAATAAGTATCATAACTGGTCATGAATCCAAAAGTGTGCTGCAGTCAAGCACACTTTTGACATTTTTAAGTCCCAGTCCAAGTGGAGTGACCTTTGTAATAAAAAATAAAGTGTCAGTAAATTCTACCCTGAGATACTGTTTTTGACTCAAGAAAGCAGAAGACATTCTGTGGATGACAGTGGATGAATCATGATGCTGATGACTGAATAAGGAACCTGCAACTTTTATGAAATTTGCTGCTGCATGACTGACATTTGTTTGATTAATAGGTGTAATGGTTATTGATATGATTAATTGCTTTGTCATTCTGATCGACTTAATGGCTGTGCATACAGTACCATACATGTTAACATTATCTTACAAATGTAGTAATATTAAAGAGGAGAACAGTTTTAGAAAAACTGCTTCTGTGTAATAGCAGTACTTTTTAAAAGTCTGTAATTACTATGAAATATAATGAAGCAACAGTACAAAGCCTCTTCTACTCTGTGCATGATCACAGATCTGCTGTTAGTCCTCAAATGCACACACGAGGATAAATTCTCTCTGTTCTTATCACAATCTCTTTTTTATGCAAAGTAGGTCAGTGAAATAACGAAGCATTTCATCCTGAATTAAGTTTAAAGTAAGAAAATTGCTCACACAAACATTTTTGTCTTTTTTATTTGTATTTTTATATTATTTGTGCTTATATTTTCCACAACTATATTTGGGATTTCATGAGATAAAATGTATTTATTTATTTATCATTCCATGGTGGAGAGAAAAAAAAGAATTATGAGATATAGAGGAACAACTAATAATAATAATAATAATAATAATAATAATAATAATAATAATAATATAATTAGGTAAAAAAAAAATATTATTTTTATTTTTATTTTTATTTTTTATTCTGTGGCAGAAACTGCCTTTTATAAAAAATCTTGTTGCCATAATACATTCCTCTTTAAACAAAAATAAGACTTTTAAAATTGAACTTTAATTTGTTTAGTGGACAATTGCACTGTATCAACTTTGATTTCACTTGAAACTAGAATGTAAATGGTACCTAAACATAGAAGTTAAAGCATGAATTAGAAATACAAAACAAGGATTTGTATTCATATATACATATTCCATATTCATATAACATATTCTTACCAGAGCAATGCTACTCCTATGTCATCTGATGGAATGCCTTTTTTTTTCGTGAATATGATAAATAAAAAAAGTTTTTTGTTTTTTTTCTTTCACAAATGCATCAATTCACTTCAGAAGGTCATGTAGTAGAGTACTTTTTTATATAAAACGTAATAAAAAAAATACTTTTTATGATGTAGGGAAGCACTTTTTTGATCAAACACAAAAAGGATAAGACAAACAAATAGAAACACACAGTTCAAACAAAATCACTAAATACAAAGCAAAACAAAACAGCAGCGTCGAGGCGAAATGTTATTGCTATCAAGCACCCACTTTATTGGCTAATCAGCAGGACTTCCCATCAAATATCGAGCAAACCATCCCCTCCTTCCCTTTATGTGCAGAAGAACAGCAGTTACTTCTACACGTGCAATTGAATTTGTCTAGTTATAAAATGAACTTCCACGATCACGTAAAAAGGGAAAACGAAAACCAAGCAGTAAGATCCGTACCTTCAAACTGACACCAGCTCACACGCTGAACCCCACGAACCCCAACCACAATAACGCTCAGGTGCACCCTCGACTGATGCTCTGGGGATACCCTTTATATAGTCCAACCACAGCTCGCTAAATACTAAATACGGGGTCATTCGAAACAAAAGGAGCACTTCACCACACACTGTTATGCTATTTATACTCAACTATATATCTAAAAAAGACCAGATGAAACTTCTAAATTATCTAAGCTAACAGAGTGTGTTAAAAATCTAAAAGATTGGATGACCAATAATTTCTCCTATTAAATTCTGCTAAGACAGAGATATTACTTATTGGACCAAAAAACTGTACACATAATCTAGTGTTACACAAACACTATGTTACACAAACAGCATTCTTCCATCTTAGAAACATGTTACCTGTTTCTGATGCAGAAAAGCTAGTTCATGCATTCATGACCTCAATACTGGACTATTGTAATGCACTGCTAGGTGGTTGTCCTGCATCTTCAATAAACAAGCTACAGGTAGTCCAAAATGAAGCGGAGAGAGTCCTAGAAAATATGATCAAATCACCCCAATTCTACAGTCTCTGCACTGGTATTAGGGGTGTAACGATTCACTTGTTTTCTCGATGCATCGATTACAAACCCTGTCGATTCATATGCATCGATCTTGAAACATGATTTTTGAATCGTGAATCGCCGATCTTGGACAGTTATCGATTAAAAATGCTAAGAATCGAATGAATCGCGATAGCGATTCAATGATTTCAAAAAGTATACACATTAAATTACTACACGCACAAATTAATGGAGACTGTGAATCGTGCCTCTTATCTGTCCCTCACACGCTCCACTGTTTACCGCCTGAGACTGTCCCAGGATTGTGCTTGCGCTCCGTTCGTCTCTGACGCAGCTGAAGTGTGATCTATAGGACTCGTGGCCAGTAATGCTAACGTGAAGTAGTCCTAGTTTTACTTTTCTGTAGTTTTTCAATGGCTCTCTGCATCTTACCGACGGAGTTACCGGAGTCGTCGACAGATGTATTTATTGCATGGACGGAGCAGAAATGTAAGTGTCTAAATCATACGCACAGATCCATTGAATGATAAATGTTTTTAAACAATGTGGATGAACCGAATATACGAAGGAAACTTTTAAAATTAACCACAGCATTAACAACGACCTTGAAATAACAGCACGAGATTGATCTGATAATCAGATGCATGAAATTAGCGTTTGTTTCATTAACAAACAGACATCTGGCACGTTTTCTCTCAGAATCATTTGCTTAGGAAAAAAAAAATCGATTACAAATGATTGATTATTGTCCAGCAGTGTATTTGATTTATTACAGCTAATTAAAAGTAATTAAAAAAGATAATTCCTTGTAAAAAATAAATAAAATAAATAATAATAATAATAATAATAATAATAATAATAATAATAATAATAATAATAATAATAATTATTATTATTATTATTATTATTATTATTATTATTATTATATAGGCTACATACATAAAATGATTGTATTTGACATTTCTGTCACTTCTGAAATTATGGATACTCCCCTGGTGTGACAAAATGTTAGCTTATACATAATACTCTTTAAGCTCTTTTTTAAAAACTTGGCTTACATAAATTTTTACGTATGCCATTTTGCATAATTAAACTAGCATTTAACAATGGACAAAAGGTTTTTTTTTTTTTTTCTAACCTATGGTTCTCTAACCATAAATGCTACTGTAATTTGCCCCCTGACTAAGTATTTAAATAATTTAGCAGAAGCATTTAAATAATCCCGTGAATGCACTTAAAGAATGCAGAATTGAATCGTAATAATCGAATCGAATCGAATTTAATTGTGAATCAAATCGAATTGAATCGTTCTAAATTTGCAAAAATCGTTCTTGAATCGAATTAAAAACCTATGAATCATAATCGTATCGCTGCCTTGCCAAAGATTCACAGCCCTTCTTGTAAGCTATTAAGTTTCTTATCAGTTACCTATAAGGCGCTAAATTGTTTCGCTAACTAGCATACCTAACTAGACTTATACCGCACTACAATCCATCACGCTCATTAAGGTCACAAAACGCTAGAATTGTGGTAGTTCCTAGGATAGCAAAGTCCACTAAAGGAGGTAGAGCTTTTTCAAATTTGGCTCCTAAACTCTGGAATAGACTTCCTGATAATGTTCGGGGTTCAGACACTCTCCCTCTGTTTAAATCTAGATTAAAAACACATCTCTTTCACCAACCATTCAAATAATTTGTGACTGCAATTGTATCTGATCAAATGCGCCTTCTTATTCTTTAGCTTGGGATAAACTAAGTAATTTGACTTGGTTGGAACAGCAGCTACGCTAATTATGTCTTTATTTGTTTCTATTTACATCCTGTGGTAACTAGGATTTACACAAGCTCCAGTCTGGATCCAGAACACCTAAGAAGAGATGATGCTGACCCTCAGAGGACCCCAGATGATGCTAACCTTGAATCAACAAACAGAACTAACAAATATTGCTACTTAGTATCAGAGGTGTCAAGTAACGAAGTACAAATACTTCGTTACTGTACTTAAGTAGAAATTTGGGGTATCTATACTTTACTTGAGTAATTATTTTTCAGCCGACTTTTTACTTCTACTCCTTACATTTTCACGCAAGTATCTGTACTTTCTACTCCTTACATTTAAAAAAATAGCTTCGTTACTGCTATTTCATACCGGATTGTTATCGTTCAGAGAGAGAGAAAGAAAAAAACCCTATCCAGATAAATCGCGCCATCAGGATGGAGTGAATTTGATTGTGGTTGGATGAGAAGTATACACATCCGACACCCTATTGGTCCATACGCGATCCATCACACCTGCACATGACACAAGTCACATCACACTGCATAGACAGTTTTGGGTTCGTTTATCAAAAAATATATTTCTTAAAAGTAGGCTGGAACCAGTAGTATCCGATCGCCTCAGAGTCAGTCCGCTTAAATTTCAAATGAAACCGGCGTCAGTCCGGTCTCCTCCCGTCTTTCAGCGCGCTCTTCAATCCGCCGACCACGGTGGAGCAGCGCGAGCTCAAACAGAGACAGAGGACACAAGGTGTGTGTTTACCGATAGATTGTTAGAATATCTGTATCTGTGAAGTTCTTTGTCATAAATACAGTTTACAAAAGGTCACGATCAGTCGGTTTCATCTAGTGTAAAGTTTTCGCTTGTCACCGCTAATCACGAAACAGCTGTTTCCTTACACTTATTTAAATATACTTCATTTAATCATACGTACATACACTACTGTGCAAAAGTCTTAGGCAGTATTTTCACTTAAAAGAATGGTGTTCGGCCAGTCATTTATATATTTTGCTGTAGAGTGTCACTGTCAGTATAAAATATCAGTTTACAATTCCAAACATTCATTTTGCCATCGTCAAACTGCTTGTGCATTCAAAATCGCACTAGATTATTATTAAAATTAATGGCAAACTACTGTCCTACTGACACATTGCAGCAAAAGATATAAATAACTGGCTTAAAACCCTTTTTTGGGGTGAAAACACTATTCTTTCTTTTCCATAAGACTTTTGCACAGTACTGTATTTTAAAAACGAGATTGTTGCTACTTTATAAAGAATGAGCATACAGTCATTCACAGAACTGATTTAAGACAGTGACAGACAGCACTCATCTTAACTAAATATCAGAGTGAGTGACAGAGATACAGTAGAAACATTATGTGTACTTTTGTATTAAATAATGACCCAGATTGTGAAATACATTTATTAGCCTTAGATTAAGGGAAGCACAACTTGGGAAATGAGAGCATCCAAGGTGAAAGCTATGGATTTAAATATTTGTAATGTTCTTTAATGTTATCCATAGTTTTTTTTTGTAGTTCTTTTTTTTTTTTTAAGTATCGGTTCAGGCACGTTGAGGCGCCAGTACCATTTTAAAAGTATCGAAAAGGCACTGGACCCTACTTAAAAGTTATTATTTATTTCTCACTACTGGCTCATTTGCCAAATGGGTGCTTTCTCTTCGTCCTCCACAAATTAAGCTACTGTAGGTAGTTGGGTAGTGAGACGTTTTAATAAATTATCGTTTGCGATTAATGACGCAAATGACAATGTTGTGATATCTAGGCTATAGAGCATCACAGTCCCACCCACAGCTGGTGCCGGAACTAAAAATTCAATGCAATTTCTGCATTGACATTTGGGGTATAAGCCATTAAAACGTAACCATACATGGTAGACTTAAAACCAGCTACGGCTGTACTAAGCAACAGTATATGCTCATATAAACGTAAAAAGATCATGGGGGCACTAACCTTGTTTTGATCTAAATGCCTTTTATTCGCTATGTCTTGGCTAAGTACTTCATTACCCACAATCCTGAACAATCCCACAATCCCACAGTGATGCATCTGATTGGTGGAGCTCGTATAACCGTCTGGTTAAACCCCTCGAAGGTCCGTGAAGACTGAAGATCATTAATAAAAAAATAAAATAAAATAAAAACCTGTATTGCGTTTTTGCACGGTAGACTTATCAGTGCAATCATGATCTCCTTGGCTGCCATTGAGAGTTTTGCAGGGAGGTTGGTAACTTTAGTTAGCATTATCGTCCACTTTAGCTAAGCTACTGTAGCCTCCATATGAAATGAGTCATATCAAGCATTTTATAATGCCACTGTCAAAACAATATTTAGCCTAGATGTTGGGGATTGCCCCACTGATTGCTAGTTTTTCAATGGTGTTAACCACTTCAGTACTCTGATCAGGGAGGAGTCATCAGATTTCGTTTCCACTTTTATTTTGTGCAAGTTTCAACCTTGTACACATGACAGTATACAACTGAGGTAGTTTCTGTAATAAACAAATAAAACAAGATAAATAACTTGTCTACATACTGTTATGATTCAACAGTAAATTACAAATGAAACATTATCAACAACTCTCATATATCCACTTAGAATACTAAGAAAGCAAGGATATAAACTATGGAAATAAATATAATAGCATAAATCACATTATGCTGCATTATCATAACAACAGATAACAAACTGTAAAATATAGGATCATGCACATAAGGGGAAGAATAAACATTAATATTGCAAATATTAGTGATATTAGCATCCGTGCTAGCGCTAGTGCGCTGATAATTATACAGATCACAAAAACAGCGGCAATATTGGCATCGTGCCAGAAATAGTTGCCGCGCGTACAAACATTCCCCATTAAACATAGAATCGTGTTATGAACTTACTTTGTCAGTAACTTTAACTTGCACTCAAGGATGCTGCACACGAGTGGAAAGTCTGCCAACGCTATGAAACTCCAGCTACAAAAAACTCCGGCTGCTGCGCTTGCGTGGCAGAGAATAGCTCACTTACGTTAGAATCGTATCTGCTTCAAACTATGTACAGCGCATTTTCCGTAACTTAACACATTAGCAGAATAAATTATGGACAATAAGAGAAAAACCATAAAGAATTCACAACAGCCGCCCCCACATTTGAGTAGTAAATGTGTAAGTAAATGAATTCTTTAAGAGTCTTTAGTATCATCCTCAAAGGCTGGCAACAGAATCAGGCGGGCAACTGGCCTTGTGTACACTTTGCCCTTGACAAGGACATCTGCTGTTCTCACACATCCATCCTTACTGACCA
This sequence comes from Carassius auratus, assembly GCF_003368295.1. NCBI lineage: Eukaryota > Metazoa > Chordata > Actinopteri > Cypriniformes > Cyprinidae > Carassius > Carassius auratus. Next base: position 5,902,930 of record NC_039287.1, read on the forward strand.
CAGTCTTAACCACTTTACCAATAGGCCAATGAGCTCTAGGAAGTTGTGGATCAATTATCAAGACCACTGAGCCTACTGCCAAATTGTCAGATGGTTTGTGCCATTTCTGGCGTGTCTGAAGTACTGGTAAGTAGTTCCTTGTAAATTGACACCAAAACTGGTCCACAAGATTTTGACAATGTTGCCCTCTGCGCCGCCCCATTTCTCCTGAGGCATATGCCACCTGCGGAAGTGATGCATCCCGCCGCCCCATGAGGAGAAGGTTTGGTGTAATGGGATCGAGGTCTGCAACATCTGCTGAGACGTATCCAAGGGGTTTTGAATTCAAGATGCACTCTACCTCCACTAAAACTGTAGACAGGACATCTTCAGAGACAGACTGGCTTCCAACTGCCACTTGGAGAGCAGCTTTAATGGAGCGGACCTCTCGCTCCCAAACGCCACCAAAATGAGGAGCGTTAGGCGGATTGAATTTGAAGATGATCTGGTAATCGGCTAATTGCTCTTTTAATTGGGGTTCCATAGCTGCAAAGGCTTCTCGCAGTTCTCGTTCAGCACCACGAAAGTTTGTACCACAATCGGACCTGATCTCCTTTGGTCTGCCACGTCTGGCTATGAATCGCCGGAGAGCAAGCAGGAAAGCGTCCACATCCATGGAGTTGAGAAGCTCTATGTGGACAGCTCTTGTGGTGAGGCATTTGAAAATGACACCCCAACGTTTCTCAATCCTTCTGCCTATTTTAACGTGATACGGGCCGAAACAGTCCACTCCTGTAGAATAAAATGGTGGGCAGAGAAGCCTGAGCCGCTCTGGTGGCAAATCTGCCATTGGTGGTACCTTGGGCTGCGCTCGCCATCGTTGACAGGATACACAGTTAAGCTGGTGGTGTTTAACAGCTTGGCGTCCTCGTAAGATCCAGTATTGCCTCCGTATTTCTGCATACACTCGTTCTGTACCTGGGTGCAACAAGCGCTCGTCAAAGTCTTTAATGAGAAGCTTTGTCGCTGGATGCTGTGGATCTAGCACTATTGGATGAATTTGTTCCACACTTGGGCTTTCCAGTCTCCGTAATTGCCCTCCAACTCTGAGTAAATTAGTCTCTGGATCCCACTCTGGAGCAAGACATGTTAGTCGACTGTGGATTGGTATATGTTTGTGTGTTTTAAGAGCTGTTATTTCCTCAGGAAAGCTCTGAGCTTGACACTTTCTCAGTAGTAGCAATTCTGCTTCACGGTGATCTATGAGCTGGGTGTTTTCCGAATCATCTGTTACCTTCCGACATGTCTGTCTAGTTGCCTCAACCAACTCTTTCCATGTGCTGAACTGAGTAACATCTGGAAGGGTTTGATCTGGCTCTGTAATGGTTAGGCAGCAGATAGTGAAACCTTTCAGTTCAGGTAGCTCTTCGGACTTTACCTGCTAACTGTGCTCCCGCCAATGCTGCGCATAATTCCAAGCGTGGCATGGACTGTTGCCTCTTGGGAGCAACTCGCGATCTAGCCATTACAAAGGAAGTATGAATGACATCTTTGGTGGTCTCTACTAAGTAAGCCACTGCCCCATACGCTCTCTCAGATGCGTCACAGAAGACATGGAGGTCATACTTTTGGTGAGCATTGTTGGGAACTGATGAATAACAGCGAGGAATGGTTATGGCGCTGAGATGCTGTAACTCACTTTCCCAGGTGTTCCAGGCAGCATGAAGATCAGGCGGCAAGTTTGGGTCATCCCATTCTCTTTTTTTGGACCATAGCTGTTGAATGAGCACTTTTGCTCGGGTGGTGAAAGGTACGATGAAGCCCAAAGGATCATACTGCGTGGCTAGCACTTGATAAGCTGTTCTCATTGTTAGTGCGGCATATTCAATGGGACGATAGTGGTATCCTAGGGTATCAGCAGCACAATTCCACCGGAGACCCAATGTTGGCTCCATTGGATCAGTCTTGCTCTGCCCCAACCATTGTTCTGCCGCCAAGGACCTTGCTTCCGTGGGTAAGTGTGATATCACTGATGGTTGGTTGCTAGCCCATTGTCTGAGGTCAAATCCACCCTCTGATAGAAGACAGCGCAGTTGATCAATTGTTAGCTTGACCTCGGATGTGGTTGGAAAGCTTGCCAGATAGTTGTCCACATAAAAATTCTGCTGCACTGTTTGTAGAGCATCTGGGTAATTCTCTTGGTTATTCCGAGCATGCTGTTGCACAGCAAAAATGGCACAACATGGGCTGCTAGTTGTACCAAACGGCAAAACCTGCCATTCATAGACGTCTGGACAGTTCTCACAGTGTAAGTCTCGCCAGATGAAGCGGAGTAGAGGTCTGTCCTCAGGCAACAGACGGACCTGATGGAACATTCCGCGAATGTCCGCACTAACAGCCACTTGGTGTTGTCTGAATCTCAAAAGGACCCCCACCAATGATGGGCCAAGAGCAGGGCCAGGCAGAAGCTGATCATTCAGTGAAAGTCCTTGATATTTGAATGAGCAATTGAAGACCAGCCTTGGTTTATTATTGTGGCACACCAGGTGGTGGGGAATGTACCATGCCTCCTCTGAGTTGGTAACTTCTTCAGGTTGGAGTTTCTTAACATAACCTGCTTTAATAAGCTTATTAATCTCACCAGAGTAGATAGCAGCTTTCTCTGGGTCTCTCTGAAGTTTCCTCTCTGTGCTCCTCAGACTAGGCATAACAGATTGAATTGTACTTATGAGTTTTGGAGCTCCAGGTCTGCGGAGGAGGGGGGTAGCATACCGTTGGATTTCCTCCACCTCAATTCTCTGCGTTCGGCTTTCAAGAAGTTTAATTGCCTCCTGATCTTCTTTGGATCGAACCACTACTTTCTCATTCCGATATGGCAGGACATCAAGCTGCCATAATCTCTCAACATTACGACAGAGCAAGTCATTTGGACATTCAGTTGAAACGAAAAGACACTGTTGCACTGAGTTGTGACTTGGCGTGTAGTCCTCTGCCCCTTGTAGGGCCCACCCCAGGGCTGTGTGCACTGCAACTGGACCACCTTTGGTTCCTCGACGGACTGGCCGATCTGCTGTGATAAGATGGACGTAGTCTGATCCTATCAGCACCATAGGACGCACATTGTGGAATGACTGTAACGGAAGCTCTCTGAGGTGAGCGTACCGTTTCTGAAGTCTCTGCACTGGATATGATTGCTCTACCAAGTCCAGACCCGAAGCTGTAAAGGCCCCACGTATCTGGAAGCGCCTCCCTGGTTCACTCTTTGGAGAAATTTCCAAGTTAATCTTGAACCCGGAAAGGTGAGTGATGTCGGATCTTACTGTACGTAGAGCCAGTGTTTCAGGTTCACCCTCCAACTGAAGCTTGTGGACGGCTATTGGTAAAATCATGGTTCTCTGCGCTCTATCGTCCAGTATAGCATAAGTCTCCACTGACCTGAACTCGCTATGTAGCAGCACTGGTACCACTTTGAGAAGCACTCTGCAGGTCACATTAGCAGGGGTAAGGTAAATGCGACTCTCTGATGTGCTTGATGTACAGTTTGTTGGATCATCACTGGCTATACGATGAAGCACCTGGAGATGTATTCCACCACATTCACCGCATGGCTTTTTGAGGTTGCATATCTCGGGTACATGTAATCGTGCACATCGCCAGCATCTCTTTCCATCAGAAATCCACTTCTGAAGGTCAGTTACCGACTGCTCTTTGACTTTATCACAACGGGTAATGTAGTGCTCTTTACTGTTGCAGAAGAGGCAGTGTACCTTGAATGGTTTCTTAAGCTTTAGCTCTTTAGGAGAGGTAGAGAGCGCTGTCTCTGCTTGGGATGCACCATGATAAACAACTAGATTCGAACCCTTTGGTTTAACTGGGGGTTTCTCTTTACTGATCCCTGGAAGTCTCTCGTGCTGGTAACGCTGTACTAACCGAATGGACAGTCTCTGCTGCTGTGCCTTAACCTGCAGCCATCCAGCAAAGTCCTGTAGATTATAAGGGTTGAGACTTATGGAGTTAAGCTTTCCCTGCTGTTGAAGGAACTCAATGAAGCCATCCCGTAGATACTTTGGCAGCTTGCTAAGTAGGCGGTCTACATGTGAGCAGCAATTAAGCTCCATCCCTCTTGGTCCTTCTAGGGACAGCAGCATACTGACCAGGAGATGAACTCGCAAAGCAAAGCTCTGAAAGCTGTGACTATCATTGGGCTTGACATCTGGTGCTGTGAGGATGGCTGCTATCTCACTTTGTGCCAGTTGATGTGGCTGGCCGTACTGTAACTGAAGTGCTTGCATAGCTGCTGAATACGGGTATGGGTGATGTCGACAGGACTGCGCTATCATCTGAGCTTCAGGCAATTTAAGATGTTCCAACAGTACATGATATTTATACTTCTCTGTTAGTTCTGGGTAAGGCTCAAGCAAATTGTCCAATGCCAGCTTCATATTCGCAAATTCTCTTTCACTGTCACTTGTGAAGTCTGGAATTTTAGGTTTAGGGGGGCTATACAATGTCCGCTGAGCTGAACCTGGTGGGGTTGCTGTCTGGGTTGGTAACAGCTGTGGAGGGACGACAACTGCAGCAGGGCTCATGGAAGGGAGTAAGCCAGGAATCATGTTTTGAGAGGGTAACGTTGATGGCATCATTGTTTGATAAGGAGGGACATGACTGGATGAAGTAAATGCATTCACTGGCTCTATCTTTGAATGTGGTGTTACAAGATAGCCGTGCGGTGCCATAAGATGTTGATAGACAGGTGATGGCGAAATCAGCTGTTGTGGCTTAAGGGGCTGGAATGATCGTTCAGTGTCATGAGTCAAAGCTCGTTCCTGACCAGGCAGAATTCTGGGAGAATGAGATGGGAAAGGCTCATATACTCGTTGTTGTGAAAGATGTGGAACAGGAGATGCTATGCCAGATGAGAGGGGAGAATACAGTAAACCTGCCGTCTTGGATTGTTGTGTATGGATCGGAGTGAATCCAATATTGCAACTCTGTAATTCTGCTTTAGAGATAGCACCTGTCTCATGTGACTTTTCTTCATGTATCACTGGGGTGCATACCGTAGCCTGTGTGCTGACATTTGCCACTGTGTCATGTGGGTGTATGGGCGGAGGGCTTAATGAACTAGATGATGCGTGAAAAGATGGTGGTGATGCAATAACCTGTACTGGTTCATTGTCCTCCTCATCCTCCTCCCTCAAGAAAGATTTGATGTGTTCCATCATTTCGTTTCGGCGGTGCTTACGTTTCTTAAGTTGTTCTAGTTTCCTGAGAAGATTGTCCATTTCAACTGTCTCTTCTTCCTCCCTCGCATTCATGGAGTCCATGAGTTTAGTCAATGAGTCCATACTCAATACATCTGCTTGACTCGGACTAGGCGTGGCTCGACGTATACCTTGAATGGATGCTGCATCTGCTTGACTTGTATACACTGCGGCTGCTGCTCCTCTCTGCTCCTCTGACTCCCTCTGAACAGGACTGGAGGAAAGGGCAGGTCGGTGATGGATGTCAAGGATGTAATCTTCAAGGTGTCTGGGGGCTCGACATCGCCGTGACGGCCTTGCTTGTGTATCAGCATGGAGAAGTGATGTTGGTTTATCATCTGATGACATTATGAAGCAGTCAAGATCCGGCTCGAAGGACCATTTGTTGGGGATTGCCCCACTGATTGCTAGTTTTTCAATGGTGTTAACCACTTCAGTACTCTGATCAGGGAGGAGTCATCAGATTTCGTTTCCACTTTTATTTTGTGCAAGTTTCAACCTTGTACACATGACAGTATACAACTGAGGTAGTTTCTGTAATAAACAAATAAAACAAGATAAATAACTTGTCTACATACTGTTATGATTCAACAGTAAATTACAAATGAAACATTATCAACAACTCTCATATATCCACTTAGAATACTAAGAAAGCAAGGATATAAACTATGGAAATAAATATAATAGCATAAATCACATTATGCTGCATTATCATAACAACAGATAACAAACTGTAAAATATAGGATCATGCACATAAGGGGAAGAATTAAACATTAATATTGCAAATATTAGTGATATTAGCATCCGTGCTAGCGCTAGTGCGCTGATAATTATACAGATCACAAAAACAGCGGCAATATTGGCATCGTGCCAGAAATAGTTGCCGCGCGTACAAACATTCCCCATTAAACATAGAATCGTGTTATGAACTTACTTTGTCAGTAACTTTAACTTGCACTCAAGGATGCTGCACACGAGTGGAAAGTCTGCCAACGCTATGAAACTCCAGCTACAAAAAACTCCGGCTGCTGCGCTTGCGTGGCAGAGAATAGCTCACTTACGTTAGAATCGTATCTGCTTCAAACTATGTACAGCGCATTTTCCGTAACTTAACACATCAGCAGAATAAATTATGGACAATAAGAGAAAAACCATAAAGAATTCACAACACTAGACATACCTTTTTGTGCATTTACTGAACATTTGCGTAATGGCAACGACATGTGTTGACAACTGAGCAGTGATTGCAGTCAGATACAAAGCACTGCACCATTGCTGACGTTATCGTTAACCACTTTCACACACGCACACAATATAAAATACACGATGATAAAATAAAAATCAATACACAATACATATATAAAACACTATTTATTTACACGATTAATACTGAAAGAACTGCTATTACTGCACATTCACTATATAAAATAAAATTCACTGGAGGAAAAAGTTCGCGCGAGCGGCCGTCATCAGATTTGGATGTCGCTCAAAAGGCTCGTTGCCTCGTTCGCAGTTGTGGCTTCAGTCGAATTCAATGGGGCGCGGTGGTTTATGGGATGAGTAGTTCCTGCGCTCGAAATGAAAATACATACACAGTCTTGTACCTTTGACTTTTTTTGGATTTTGTCTTAATTTTTTCACTTGAAATGATATGTTATATGCTTATGAGTTCAGCCGTAGCTGGTTATCATCACACATGCTCTAAAACTCTTTAGATACAGATTTTTCCGAAAGTGAATGGGAGAAATGAATGGGAAATTTACTTCCGGCACCAGAGCTCTCTCGGGCTGTGGGTGGGACTGTGAAGCTCTATATCAACTTTGTAACTCGTTACCCCCCGAACACTGGACATAGCAGACGTATGTACCGAATACAAGAAGCTATCAATCAAGAAGGTATCAGGATTATGATTTATTTTTCATTTTTAGTTTTTGAATAATCACTTAGATTAATCATTCATTTTGACAGCACTATAATGTTTATTGTAAATAGTCAACCACACAAGAGTAATTGTTTTTAGCCTGCACCAATGTTCTTGTCCATTGCCCTCACAGAGTCCTGCAGCTAAGCTTGGATGTACATTTACATTCCATTCAAGGTTATGGATGACATGCCTCTGAAGTTTGACTTTTTGCACCATAACAATACTTATTGGCAACTAGTCATCATATCTCTAGCTCTTTAATGTATTTGCATTGTACTAAAATGAGTTCATTTTCAATGGGCATATATGTGGCTGAAACAGGTAGCCTAGTGCCTCCCAAATTTTTCAACATGAACATTTTAATATAACATTATAGTCATTATGGCCTTTAGAAAAAATTTTTTTTGAGGAGGTGGGGTAGTGCACAATAGGCCCTTGTGGCACGGCCCAAGCTTTTGTTCTTAATGGCATTTTTTTTCCCTTACTTTACTTTTACTTTTATACTTTAAGTAGTTTTTTAAACCAGTACTTTTACACTTTTACTTGAGTAAAAAGCTTGAGTTGATACTTCAACTTCTACAAAAGTCTTTTTAAACCCTAGTATCTATACTTCTACTTGAGTAATGAATGCCAATACTTTTGACACCACTGCTTAGTATGTTCATCATCTGGTTGACTACATCTTGTATTAATTTTTTTCAGAAAATTCCTATCATATGCACATAAACTGACAGTCACCACTTATAAGCTACTACTAAATATTGTAGAAACATAATTTTCTGTAAAGTTTTTTTTTTACAATGATTTGTATCGTAAAAAGCGCTATACAAATAAACTTGAATTGAATTGAATTAAATCAATCATGGGATAATGTTCATTTTTGGGTGAATTATCCCATTAGAGTGATTAATTAATTAATAACATTTTTATTTGTTTTGTTTTCTTTAAATGACTGTGCAGATGAAATATCAGAATCGCGCAGGTGACTTTGAGATAAAACATATTTCACCATTTTATACCAGGTCTATGTTTATGAGACCAAAACAAAATAGAACAGAAAATCTGCCTCCCATAAGCAGCCACTGTCTGTAGACTATTTCAATGTTAATGCAAAGCTTTACAGCCAAAGTATAATTGTCTTTATAGAACACATAGTTTGAGCGAAACAGAACTTGCTTGTGCTCTGATGCAAAATAAAGGCTAGCATAGCAATTATGGGCTATTAGTATCATGAGCCTCACCAAATGTAGCTGGAGAACTTTAAATCAAGTCACACTGACCACTGAATCTGGTTTGCTTCAATTTAAGCTGCTATACCACTTAATACAGAAGAGCACATGTTCTGCTCGTAATGGATATAACGGGTAGGTCAGGGCATTTCATCTGGACAAAGAGACCTAGGACACAAACCTTCCCATCTTCAATCTCCCTCCATCAGTGCAGATGACAGAAAGAGCCTTTCATTGTAGATAAGCACAATGACATTATAAGCTGTACATGTCATTTACAGCAGGTGCATTATGATACATTTTGTACTATTCAAGGTGAAAAATAATAATAATGTTAACTTTTTAATATTTCCTATTGTGACAATCAGAATGAGAGGAACAAGGATGCACTTAATTTAGACATACATTAATACATACGCTACAGACCAAAAGTTTGGAGACACCTTCTCATTCAAAAAGTTTTCTTTATTTTCATGACTGTGATTCACAATGAAGGAATCAAAACTATGAATTAACGCATGTGGAATTATATATGGAATAACATACATAACAAAAAAGTGTGAAACAACTGAAAATATTCTATGTTCTTCAAAGACACCTTTTGCTTTGATTATTGCTTTGCACACTCTTGACATTCTCTTGATGAGCTTCAAGAGGTGAAATGGTCTTCCAACAGTCTTGAAGGAGTTCCCCGAGAGATGCTTAGCACTTGTTGGCCCTTTTGCCTTCTGTCTGCGGTCCAGCTCACCCCTAAACCATCTCGACTGGGTTCAGGTCCGGTGACTGTGGAGGCCAGGTCATCTGGCGCAGCACCCCATCACTCTCCTTCTTGGTCAAATAGCCCTTGATGCATTCAGTGTGACTTTCATAGTCATGAAAATAAAGAAAACTCTTTGAATGAGAAGGTATGTCCAAACTTTTGTTCTGTACTTTGTGTGTATATATATATATATATATATATATATATATATATATATATATATATATATATATATATATATACTGTATGTTATATTGTGATATATTATTACAATTTAAAATAATTGTTTTTACATTTATTATACTTTAAATTATCATTTATTTCTGTGATGCAGGATACTTTGATGAATAAAAAGTAAAAAAAAAAGTTTTTAAAATATAAATATTTTGTAATAACAATATAAACTACTGATCAGTAATTTTTCTTTCTTTTTTTTAAATAAAATCAATTCTTTTATTCAGCAAGGATGTGTTAAATTGCTAAAAAGTGATAGTAAAGAAAATATATTATTAGAATATATATTATTAGAATTTTTTGTATTATTATTATTATTTTAAATAAATGCTGTTTCAAACACTCATAATAAATCAGAATATTAGAATGATTTCTAAATGATCATGTGATAGACTGGATGTTACATGTGACACTGAAGGCTGGAGTAATGATACTGAAAATTCAGCTTTGCATCACAGGAATAAATAATTTTTTAAGTATATTTAAATAGAAAACTATTATTTTAAGTTGTAATAATATTTCACAATATTACAGTTTTTTCTGTATTTTTGATCAAATAAATGCAGGCTTGATGAGCAGAAGAAACTTCTTTCAAAAACATTAAAAATTGTAATGTTTCCAAACTTTTGGTCTGTACTGTATATATATATATATATATATATATATATATATATATATATATATATATATATATATATATATATATATATATATATACTTAGTTAGAAAAGCACTTTTGCAGTATGCATGAATGGATGAAGTATCTAAACACCGCTTGCGCTTTTAAAAAAAGGGGAGGAGACCAAAAGGAACTCTGGGTTTACAGAAGAAAATCTGCTTTCACTTACTGGTTGATAGAGTAAGTTACCATGGTAACTGGCTCTGAGTATAAGTTACCTCTCTTTCAGAAAAGCTTGACTTACCCTGCTTTCTCGGGTTTGACAAACCTCCCGTTCTGAAACAGAAAACCTAGAGTTTCCCTCTTTTCAGGGTTAACATACTCAGAGTTTTCATACTCATACATTTTTATTTCGCTCATAAGAAGATGATGGCCTGACTCCCGGTTTCTTTGATTGTGATTGGATTTGTTGTGTTGGATGGGAGGCTGGAACCCAATCTGTGGGTCAGTATTTCTAATCAAAAGCTGAACAAACTTAGCCTGCACAGACCTCCCTCATTAAAGCTATGTGTTACGTTTGATTAAATGATGAATTTCATTAAGGGGATAGAATAATTCATATTTACACTGGACTTTTCACCAAACTCTGCAACCCTAAGATGTGGACTATGTAAAGTGACGCCTGACTTGGAAGCAAATTTACACTGGTGTCAGGAGGTGGGAATGACAGCTCATCTGCTCCAATGAGCCTCAAACTGTTCCCTGAACCCAGTATGTAATCTCATAGATCTAATAGACATTCATCCCATGTGTGTTTTCAGTCTAATTACTTTATCTTGGCAACATTTATTTCCCACAGAGCCACATCTCATCTGACTTAATTTATTTGAAAAAGTAAACATCATATCAATTAGGATGGAATGGTACTAATATATATATATATATATATATATATATATATATATATATATATATATATATATATATATATATATATGATATAATATAAATGATTTAAAGGGGGGGGGTGAAATGCTATTTCATACATACTGAGTTTTTTACACTGTTAAAGAGTTGGATTCCCATGCTAAACATGGACAAAGTTTCAAAAATTAAGTTGTACGTTTGAAGGAGTATTTTTGTTCCAAAAATACCTCTTCCGGTTTGTCACAAGTTTCGGAAAGTTTTTTTCGAGTATGGCTCTGTGTGACATAAGGAATTTCCTTATATGGGTCCTAAGGGCACTTCTGCTGGAAGAGCGCGCCAGCAGAGCAGAGACATTCACTAACCAGAGCGAGACCGATTTGTCCCAAAAGAAGTGTGTTTTTGGTTGCCAGGGCAAGACAACCCTGCACAGATTACCAAAGAAAAAACAGCATTAAGGGACCAGTGGATGGAGTTTATTTTTACAGAGCATCAACGGAGTTGTGCAAGTGTTTTTGTTTGTTACCTGCATTTCGAAGATACTTCTTTTACAAACAAGGCCCAGTTTGAGGGCGGATTTGCACATCGTTTATTTCTTAAGGATAATGCAGTCCCAATGAAAAAGGGTCACGATCGTGTGTTGGAACCACATGCGGTGAGTAAAACTGCTTCTAATATCTCTGTGTCGTTAACTTAGCTATCGGCGCGTAAGCACATCAAGTAAACAACATGCGATGTTGTCATCAAACTGCACTTTCCACATGTACACCTTAAAAACAATAAAAAATTAAAATAAAAAACACGACATAAAGTGGAACTTAGTCATTTTCCAAAACCGCTAAGCAAATATATACAGTTTCAGTACATACCACAAAGAGACGTCATTGCTGATGCTGGTCTTGTTAAATATCAGCCTCTGGATCTGATTCTGGATCATAAATATACGCTGAATCTGACTGTTAACCATGGTTTGTTTTGGATGATGTTTTTTCCCTCACGGTAATGTCACAGCTTCCAGATGCTCTCAACGCAAAAGCCTACTGGTGCTCGTGATTCTTTAGCTCCACCCACACGTCACTCCTCCAGCGGCTCGTGTTTTTCCGAGAAAAAACGGTACAGAATATCTTTTTCTTATAAATATAATAAAACGAAATACTTTTTGGAGTTATGAAGGATGCAGTACTAATCTATAGGTACTCAAGATTAACAGGATATTGAGTGAAAACGAGCATTTCACCCCCCCTTAAAAAAAAAAAGTAAATTATCCACCAAATCATCATAATTTTTGTAAGTAAACAACGATGCCACCTCAGTAAATTTGTCAAATATTAAACTGAGTTATTGCCTACATAACATATTTTAATATAAATAATGTAGGAAAACGTTCAAGCAGAAATAATAAAGATGTAAACTTCATCTCTCATTCAAACTCGCTCGCTCCCGCTCGCTCCAGCTCTTGCTTCCAGCTCGACGCTACTCCACATTGGACTGTGGGAAATAGTGCTTCAGCGAGTGTACATCGGTTGTACACTCGAAATCAGAATGAATTGTTTGTAAAAAGTATAGTGGACAAATGTAGGGAATGAAGTAGTTCACTCAGAATTCGGACAGCACTTCAAAATGGCTGACACCCCTTATAGTGCACTATATAGTGGATAGGGAGCGGTTTCGGACACAGCACATGTCAATCAGAACACAATTCATGCACGGAGCTCACTTCTAATCAGAGGTGGGTAGAGTACCCAAAAACTTTACTCAAGTAAAAGTAAAAGTAATTCTAGAAATATTAACTCAAGTAAAAGTAAAAGTACTAGTCTTGAATAGTTACTTGAGTAAGAGTAAAAGAGTATCGGATAAAAAATCTACTCAAGTAGTTAGTTACTAGTTACTTTGGGTCATATATACGGAGCCTATTTTTATTTAGATATATAGATAAAATGTATGTAATGTATGTGTGTGTGTGTGTGTGTGTGTGTGTGTGTGTGTGTGTGTGTGTGTGTGTGTGTGTGTGTGTGTGTGTGTAAATGTATATATTTCATCAGCCTTTACTCCAATTTATGTAATTTATTATAAAACCCTGTCTGTTTACTTAATTAACAGAGATGTCATGCCATAACATATTTTTAATACAACTGACTTTATATTAAATGTGAATTTAACATTGAAAGTTAATGTGATATAATTATTGCTACTAATCTTTCATTGTTCAGAAAGAGAGCAAATAACATTTACATTATTAAAGATCATTTTCACTGACAGTCTAGAGTTCAATCACTCTCAGAAACTCCCATTAAAATCACTGAAACTGTTAACACTGTGAAATCAATATCTTAATTATAGATTCGTACACACATCTGCACTTTGTTGTTTCTGACGAGAGAATTAGCCAGGAAGAGGTATTCAGTCAGTAAGCGAGTGAAGGAAGCACAGACATTTCAGCGATGACTCATCGGAACACCTCTGATTGGCCATTGCATTCAAAAGCTCAACAAAACCGTGTGTGATTGGTTAATGTGCAGCGCTTTAAAAACGCGTCTGTCTCTGGCTCAGCTCCAGCAAGCGATCACAGATCTGAATTTAGCAGCTGATGATATGACTCGCTGAACATACTCGTACCGGTGTGATTGTATTAAAATTAATAAAATCTTAATCGGCTATTTTTTGTCTTTTGGAAGATGCATTCAACTTGAATCCCCTCTGTTATAAGCCACACACGTACAACAAACTAATGTAACAGTGGTATCATGTACTGTAATCGAATGTAGCCCAAGTTACCTGTTAAACAGTAGACAGCTCACGCGTTCATCTAATAAGGATCTCCATCGCAAGCAAATAATGGCTTTTGCAGATTTGCTTTCAATTCAGTGAAGTTCCATAGCCCCGTTTTCAACGCTGCTGATATTCTTAAACGTTACAACTCTCTGAGTGAACCGCTTCAGACGCTCAGCGCGTGCGGCAGGGAACTGAACGACCCATTCAAACTGATTCACGAACCGATTCACTCGCTTGCCAATTGGTTTCATCAAGCCTTTGAACAGAATTGACTCAAAAGAATGAATCATTCGCGAATGGGCATCGCTCATTGCCCAGAGAAAAGTAGACGGCGCGTTTGAAATAAACTGAAGCATTTATAACATTTATTGCATGAAGATAAAGTAATGAGAGGGGCGTCGCCCACAGTAACGAAGTAAAAGTACAGATTTTTCCCCAAAAATTTACTCAAGTAAGAGTATAAAGTACCCATCTTTAAATATACTCCGAAAAGTATTAGTTACCACGAAAAATTACTCAAGTAAATGTAACGAAGTAAATGTAACTCGTTACTACCCACCTCTGCTTCTAATGAGCTGATTAACTGAATCAGGTGTTTTAACAAAGAGATGCATACAAAATGTGCAGAGGGGGTCACGAGGACTGGAATTGAGAATCATTGTATTATGATATTTATCATTTATATATATGTGGCCTACACAATAATACTATTTAACACTGTAATCTTTAAATTTTTATATTTGCCATGTTTGTGTGAATGCTGCATGACCCTGTGTGTAATAAACAAAGGGAATGTGTGTTGTGGACCCGCCCAGAGATGCATTTTCTACTAATGCGCTTTTTAAATAACAAAAAAATCTATTATGCCATTGACTTTACTCTAGGTTCGAGCTGGTCTATGGCGCAGTCTATTTTCAGTTGTGGCACGCCTTGCACCACATTGCGTCAGGTGTATGATGGGGCCCTTGCAGTGTGTATGTGGCCTATATATACACAGACAGACAAGCTAAACTTTATAGCAAGGGGGCATAGCCACCAGTTGTCATAGGGACACACAAGAGTAACTATGGAAACAAACAAGCAAGCTTGGCAAACAGGGTAAACACGGGGGAACCAAGGACACAATACTGTAACAGCAGGAAAACATTTCAAAATTCTTAGTGAAACAGAGAAACAAAGGCTGGATCATAAAAAAAAAAAAAAATATTGCTGCTGCTGTTGTTGTTGTTGAAAAATTTTAGAGTAAGGTTAGCTACATTAGTTAACATGAACAAACAATGACAATTATAATAATTTTAGTTCATGTTCATTTCAACATTTAGTAACATTATTCAAATCAAAAGTTATATATAATGTGAGGACCTAAGATAACAATGCATTACATTGATCTGTTATTAATTCATTAACTAATATTTACAAAGATTAATAATACTGTAACAAATGTCTTGATCATTGTTAGTTGGTACATGGATTAACGATTTAATAATTAAAATAGATTTGATTTCCGATTTTACTGTACTGTTTGATTTCCCAGTTACTATTCCCTTTAAAATATGTATTTTTCAATCTCTGTTATTGTGAATTTTGTTTGATATTAAGGAAAAAAAGGCCTGATTTTCATTGGATTTTCTTGGCACACCTTTAATTCAATGCATTGACAGACATGTGTCTGAATGATGGTATGATATAAAAGAGCAATATATCTGATGTGTCAAAGACAGATATACTCATCGTCTCTTTGTCTGAGTTATGAATACAGTGATTTATATCATTCATTGTCTCTATGGTGATAACAAGAATGCACTTTTCACAATTAAACAGTTATTGTTAAGCCATTAAATAAACTTTGCCCTGCAGTGTATCTCAGTGGCCTGTAGTGCACCTCAGTGCAGATTGGCTGAGTTTAACAAAATTAAAGTCTGAACTAAAGTGAATCAAAGTTCACAGAATTCTTTAATTATATTTTTTAGATAGATAAAACCAAATAGGACACATTGAAATACTAAAACATGAAAAGTAAAAATTCCAATTTTGTGATGTGTATGAGGTATTCAAGCACATCTGTTCTTTCATGTCTTTCCATCCTGCGTGTGTATGTGACTGATAAGAGACAGTGGGAACGACTTTAAAGAGCCTCTAACTCGAGATCCAGGATCATTACATCACATCCCACTCATGCTTGTACTTCAAAGATTGATACCTTTTGATGATTGTTACCCCTCATCCTCACTCAGCCCTTCCAAACCTGTTAACGGATTCAGAGAGCATCACACTTTTTTTAATGATATAATAATAATAATAATAATAATAATAATAATAATAATAATAATAATAATAATAATAATAATAATACAATCATTGTCTGTTAGATAAAGTAATCATGTAAGAGATGTTATTTCCTGTTCAAAAAATCTTAGGTCAGTAAGATTATATTATTTGAAAGAATTATCTCATGGAAGTTGGTTTCCAACAATGGAATAAATAATAATAATAATAATAATAATAATAATAATAATAATAATAATAATAATAATAATAATAATAATGAATTAATTAATTAGTATACAAATGAAAGAAAGAAAGAAAGAATAAGAAAGTAATTGAGACTTTTGTCTCACAATTCTTCTGCCTTTTCTCACAATTCTACAATTTCCGACTGTTTTGCTATGGTTGTTGTTTCCACCACGGAAGATGTTAACTCACAACTGGTATTATTTTAAATTATTATTCTGTGGCAGAAACAACAGAAAATCAATTAGAAAATCATTCTTATATGCGGATTTGATCAATAAACATTTATTATTATTTTAATTGTTGAAAACAGTGCTACTTTTTCTCTGTTTTTAAGGAAACTGTAACACATTTATTTATTTATTTTAATTCTTTAATTTGATGAATAGAATTTAAGAAAGAACCACATTTATTTGAAAATACAATTTAATTAATCCTTGCTCAATAAAAATATTAATTAGTTTGTATTTTGTACTTGGCACTTTGTATAATTGCATATTTGTACTATATACATTTGTATATTTCTCTCTGGCCTTATGAACTCTACAACACACCTGACTGTGGTAAGATGTAATGTGGCAATATTCTTAACTAGGATGATCCAAGATATTTTTTTTTTTTTCCTTAAAGGAACACTCTACTAAAAATAGGCTAATGTTGGAAGTTAGCTTGGGACTATTTTCAGTTGCTGCATAATAGCATTGCACCTGATGCACCCGTTGTACAGCAAAGTTTCTTGATTATTACGCCAGAATGAGAATATAGTTCCTAGCCATTTCGTCATTGAAAATCGCAACTTTACATTTTCTGTCAGTCTTAGTACACGATGTAACTAGGGTGACCACCTGCTAATAAGCCCAAGGGGGGACAAGGGGTATGTTTCTGAGGGACAATGTGGGACACCCCATGGGCAGACTCACTGATAGTGGTTTAACGTTACCCATTTCTAGCACGGTGGTAAGGTGGTAAGGTGGTATACCTTACATGGTATATTAATAATGCCCTATTCCCCTAAACATGTGTAAATGCTGATGTATGCTCATGACAGAATTGACAGATGCACTTCCACTTATGATTTACTTTGGCTATTTTATTTATTTTTCATTACAATTTATTCACTTTAAATGAATTATAATATAAATTTATAGGATTAAAATGAATTGTAGTTGTTCAACACCACAGGAACAGTTAGAAAAAAAAGTCTAACATCACAACTCAAGGGAAGGGAATTCACTCATTCACTAATCCCTATATAGCGTATGGCAGTTGAGTTCACTATATCAGGAAGGAGTGAACAAATAAATAAGTGAACGGATTCGGACAGTGACGTATAGCCTACACTGCGTGTGAGACTTGGAGCTGTTGCAAAAACATTGCCATGTGTACTTTTATATTACATGTACCTAATTTTAGAAAATAATACTAATAGCAATAATACTCAAAATTACTTTATATTGCAGTTATACATACCACCCGCGTCAGCTTTGTGGTTTCATCGATGTTATATAGCAATAATATATATATATATATATATATATATATATATATATATATATATATATATATATATATATATATATATATTTGTAATGCTTTTATGTTCAAAATCATTAATTGCTATTAAAATAACGTACTGAGAACAAAATAAACACACATAAACGTTTATAATTATATATTTATTACTTTTAGTATCTTGACACTTGCTCAAGCAGCGTTTTGAGCTCAGATAAGATGGTTGTTGAGCGTCCTCTGGCGAACGTTAATTTTACATCGGAATACACTACCTGTTATTAACGGAAAATGTAAATTAACCACCAAATTATCATCATTTTGTAAGTTAACAATGATGCCACCTCAGTAAATTAGTCAAATAGTAAACTGAGTTATTGCCTACTTAACATATTTTTATATAAACAATGTTGAAAAAACGTTAAAACAGAAATAATAAAGATGTAAACTTAATCTCTAATTGAAACTCGCTCGCTCCCGCTCTCACACTAGCGTGCTGAACTGTCCAGTAATGTTCGTTTGGCTGCCTGGGGCTCGAGGATATAGAGCCATCAACTTTTTTTGAGCAAGCATTGATTATGCGTGACACAGTCTCATTTTGCGGGACTCATGAATTGGGCTTCAAACGCTGTGCGTGCACGCGCTATGCAGGACGGGTGGTCACCCTAGATGTATCTAAAGAAGAGTCAGGTTTTAAATACAAAAAATCTGAAACTCTTTGGTCATGTTTGAGCAAGATGCTAACAGTTTTCTCAAATTCAATGATCTATGCTAATCTACAGCTAAGGTGCTACTGCCAGACCCGGAGATCAACTGAACAGATTCGAAAATGGTAAAACTCAACTTTTTAGCTCTAGGAAGTTGGAAAATTAGCCTGTTTTCAAAAATAGCAGTGTCCCTTTAAATATATGTAATTCACATACACATTTCTGTTAGCATTTGATTTAACAGTAGTGGAGTTGTTTGAAAAATGTGTGTGTGTGAGAGAGAGAGCGAGAGAGCGAGAGATAGAGACAGAAAAAAAAAACATTACAATAAGAAGAAAGAAGACAAATGATAGATAGAACTCAGACAAGCAGAAAAACACGGCTCTGTAGGGCCTCCGGAACCACACCATTACAGATTCCCCACTGACAGATGTGATGTGGAGAGCACTGAAAGACTGTGACAGTGATGAACAGGATGAGGTTTTGTTCTGACGAAGAGCAAGGGTTCCTCCTGAGTTGTGAGGTGTAGGCTTTTTGTCAGCCCATCTCAGACTCTGGAATTTTACTCCTGTTTTGGAGCTAGAAAAGGCAGTGAAATTGCAAGAAGATGAATGGCCATCTCCACTGTGGGTCTCCATTTCTCTATTAATGACCCCCAGCTGTATCCTCACACTGTCCACACATAGACACGCCTGTCGTTGACAAATTGTGGAATGATCAAGAAAACACTGGCAGGGATTTAACCCCTTTGTCTCACAGTGACCTCTTGAGTCCTGCCATGAAATCTGGGAAAATGCTTCTTAGAAAAGACTGAGATTGATTCCTAACTCTCAGACCCCTGGAGTCGGCAGTCCTCTCGTTCCCTGAGATAGTTTATACTCTGTCTGGAGCCGGAATGTAGCTGCTTATCGCCAAAATTTCTCAACGCATCTTTTGTGTTCATGCAGAAAAGATTTTCGATGGCGATGATCTGAGTGAACGTGAAAATTCACTCCTTGACATTAGAGGGCGCTTGATGAAAAACAGAACTACCCCAGTACACATCGAATCTTATTTGATCAGCAATTCCTCTCCATAACAACAACAACAACAAGATGTTTGTAGACTCTGTCGCGTTTGTCATAAAGCCCTTTGGTTTCAGACACCAATGAGACCAACAGCTCTACATTCATCTTGCCTCAATACATCTTCTTGATCTATGTACTTATTCTTCATCATTAGGTATCAAGTGTGCTTGGCAAGACCATTTTGTGCTTGAGCACCAAGCTTGTTTTACTGTAACTTCAGCAGCTCCTGGTACGTGAACAAAAGCGCCAATCTCATTCGTCGGCCAGTTTTTAACATGGCGTGTCAAAAAAAAAAATATCCAGAGGCATTATTTTAAAAATTACTCTTTTACGCCTCGTGTTTTGCATGTCAGTGTGCACACTCACACTGGCACCCTTTGTTTAGTCACGAGGTGTCAAACGTCGGCAATAAACTAGCAAGATATTCATCCCAGTAGCAAAAGCAGCAGTGCTACTAACCAACATGATTACTTTCCATTTTTTGCTATTGTATAATGTTAACACACAAACTAGCGATCCAATTTACTGCAGAGTTAAGCTCCAACCTTGATCTAACGCATCAAACTAACCCCTGCTCTAGTCCTTAGTCAGGGTAGTGCCATGTTTAATTTTTGACAGGAATGAAAACACGGCTGTGAGAGATGAGAGTACAGGGTTTTCACTGGATTGTACTGATGTTTTACAACAGATATTGTTCAGCTGATGAAAGATCTTTCCAAAAGACATTCAGTACACAAAACCCCCATAAACCTGGTTTGAAAGTTGTGGAAATTGATCTGGGAGATAAAGACTATAAAGACTGTAAGTCTCTCCCTCACAGCCTCATTTTCTTCTACATTAACTATGGCATCTAATCTGACTAGTTAATAATAAAGTATATGAGGTCTGTCTCCATTACTTGATTTAAAATAACGTATCAAGTAATAAAATCAAGTCCAATAAGATGTGCTGATTATCAGTATTATTTTTGTATTATTAAAATAGCCTACTAGTATTTATAAAAATAAATTAAGATTTAATTTCAGATTGAATATATATATTTATATTCGTTATAATTAAATATATATTTATATTTAGCTGTAAAAGTATGTATATTATACTTTATATTTTTTTTAAATGTTATATTTACTTTTATTTCATTTCAGGTTTCTTTCAATTAATAAATACCACTACTACTACTACTACTACTACTACTACTACTTATAGTAATAATAATAATAATTTTCAATTTTAGTTAACAATAGCAACACTGTCAATTATGCAAGCAAACAAGCTAGTAAATAAATTAAATACATAAATTATGCATCTACATTCAAGAATCGGTTTCATAGTCTTGGAAGTTGAAGTGAATTGGCCACACAACACAGAAGGTTCATTTGGAAAGACAAAAACTTTATTTTAAAGAAATGCAATTCAAAGAAATGCAAAAGGTAATGCATTCTGGGAAATTAAGCAAAAGTGTCCATACCGGTTCATAAATGTAAAGCCTATAAAAGCTTCAACTTCTGCTTGATTTATTGTTTCATTCATTATTTTTTTTATTATTATTAAGGTTGTCACCCAAGCATTCAAAGTTTGTCTTGACAAGAATTGTCTTGTCTTAAATTAATTTCAATTTTTTATCATTAAATACAACAGCAGTTCACAATGAATAGATTTTTAATACTTTGACAGGGACCTTTTTGCTTAAAGCACATGCATGTTCATGAAAAGGGCACACTGAACAAGACTTTAAGTAGGTTGTGCTTAAAATATCAATAAAACAATATGTTCTGACGCATTCCTTGCTGATACACATATCGATACGGATGCTTCTGTACTGATACAGCTGCAAATGACATGACTCACTTTTTAAAAAGAAACTGAAAAAAAAAAAATTTAAGTATAAAAGTCACAACTCTTAATAACTCTGGAATTAGAATTTAGTTATTTATTATTATTATTATTATTATTATTATTATTATTATTATTATTATTATTATTATTATTAATATTATTGAATTTA